>NW_027309298.1:0-42000 GCF_047496885.1 Scyliorhinus torazame | reverse complement strand
TCGGTCAGTGTGTCGGTCAGTGTGTCGGTCAGTGAGTCGGTCAGTGAGTCGGTCAGTGAGTCGGTGAGTGTGTCGGTCAGTGAGTCGGTCAGTGAGTCGGTCAGTGAGTCGGTCAGTGTGTCGGTCAGTGAGTCGGTCAGTGAGTCGGTCAGTGAGTCGGTCAGTGAGTCGGTCAGTGTGTCGGTCAGTGAGTCGGTCAGTGTGTCGGTCAGTGTGTCGGTCAGTGAGTTGGTCAGTGTGTCGGTCAGTGAGTCGGTCAGTGTGTCGGTCAGTGAGTCGGTCAGTGAGTCGGTCAGAGTGTCGGTCAGTGTGTCGGTCAGTGAGTCGGTCAGTGTGTCGATCAGTGTGTCGGTCAGTGAGTCGGTCGGTGAGACGGTCAGTGTGTCGGTCAGTGTGTCGGTCAGTGTGTCGGTCAGTGAGTCGGTCAGTGAGTCGGTCAGTGAGTCGGTCAGTGAGACGGTCAGTGTGTCGGTCAGTGAGTCGGTCAGTGAGTCGGTCAGTGAGTCGGTCAGTGTGTCGGTCAGTGTGTCGGTCAGTGTGTCGGTCAGTGTGTCGGTCAGTGAGTCGGTCAGTGAGTCGGTCAGTGTGTCGGTCAGTGTGTCGGTCAGTGTGTCGGTCAGTGAGTCGGTCAGTGAGTCGGTCAGTGTGTCGGTCAGTGTGTCGGTCAGTGAGTCGGTCAGTGAGTCGGTCAGTGAGTCGGTCAGTGTGTCGGTCAGTGTGTCGGTCAGTGTGTCGGTCAGTGAGTCGGTCAGTGAGTCGGTCAGTGAGTCGGTCAGTGTGTCGGTCAGTGAGTCGGTCAGTGTGTCGGTCAGTGAGTCGGTCAGTGTGTCGGTCAGTGTGTCGGTCAGTGAGTCGGTCAGTGAGTCGGTCAGTGAGTCGGTCAGTGTGTCGGTCAGTGTGTCGGTCAGTGAGTCGGTCAGTGTGTCGGTCAGTGAGTCGGTCAGTGAGTCGGTCAGAGTGTCGGTCAGTGAGTCGGTCAGTGAGTCGGTCAGTGTGTCGGTCAGTGAGTCGGTCAGTGTGTCGGTCAGTGTGTCGGTCAGTGAGTCGGTCAGTGAGTCGGTCAGTGAGTCGGTGAGTGTGTCGGTCAGTGTGTCGGTCAGTGAGTCGGTCAGTGTGTCGGTCAGTGAGTCGGTCAGTGAGTCGGTCAGAGTGTCGGTCAGTGTGTCGGTCAGTGAGTCGGTCAGTGTGTCGGTCAGTGTGTCGGTCAGTGAGTCGGTCAGTGAGACGGTCAGTGTGTCGGTCAGTGTGTCGGTCAGTGTGTCGGTCAGTGAGTCGGTCAGTGAGTCGGTCAGTGAGTCGGTCAGTGTGTCGGTCAGTGTGTCGGTCAGTGAGTCGGTCAGTGTGTCGGTCAGTGTGTCGGTCAGTGAGTCGGTCAGTGTGTCGGTCAGTGTGTCGGTCAGTGAGTCGGTCAGTGAGTCGGTCAGTGAGACGGTCAGTGTGTCGGTCAGTGTGTCGGTCAGTGAGTCGGTCAGTGAGTCGGTCAGTGAGTCGGTCAGTGTGTCGGTCAGTGTGTCGGTCAGTGAGTCGGTCAGTGTGTCCGTCAGTGAGTCGGTCAGTGTGTCGGTCAGTGAGTCGGTCAGTGAGTCGGTCAGTGTGTCTGTCAGTGAGTCGGTCAGTGAGTCGGTCAGTGAGTCGGTCAGTGTGTCGGTCAGTGAGTCGGTCAGTGTGTCGGTCAGTGAGTCGGTCAGTGAGTCGGTCAGTGTGTCGGTCAGTGAGTCGGTCAGTGAGTCGGTCAGTGTGTCGGTCAGTGAGTCGGTCAGTGTGTCGGTCAGTGTGTCGGTCAGTGAGTCGGTCAGTGTGTCGGTCAGTGAGTCGGTCAGTGAGTCGGTCAGTGAGTCGGTCAGTGTGTCGGTCAGTGTGTCGGTCAGTGAGTCGGTCAGTGTGTCGGTCAGTGAGTCGGTCAGTGAGTCGGTCAGTGTGTCGGTCAGTGAGTCGGTCAGTGAGTCGGTCAGTGTGTCGGTCAGTGAGTCGGTCAGTGAGTCGGTCAGTGAGTCGGTCAGTGAGTCGGTCAGTGTGTCGGTCAGTGAGTCGGTCAGTGAGTCGGTCAGTGAGTCGGTCAGTGAGTCGGTCAGTGAGTCGGTCAGTGAGTCGGTCAGTGAGTCGGTCAGTGAGTCGGTCAGTGTGTCGGTCAGTGAGTCGGTCAGTGTGTCGGTCAGTGTGTCGGTCAGTGTGTCAGTCAGTGTGTCGGTCAGTGAGTCGGTCAGTGTGTCGGTCAGTGAGTCGGTCAGTGAGTCGGTCAGTGTGTCGGTCAGTGTGTCGGTCAGTGAGTCGGTCAGTGAGTCGGTCAGTGTGTCGGTCAGTGAGTCGGTCAGTGAGTCGGTCAGTGTGTTGGTCAGTGTGTCGGTCAGTGAGTCGGTCAGTGAGTCGGTCAGTGAGTCGGTCAGTGTGTCGGTCAGTGAGTCGGTCAGTGAGTCGGTCAGTGTGTTGGTCAGTGAGTCGGTGAGTGAGTCGGTCAGTGTGTCGGTCAGTGTGTCGGTCAGTGTGTCAGTGAGTCGGTCAGTGAGTCGGTCAGTGAGTCGGTCAGTGAGTCGGTCAGTGTGTCGGTCAGTGTGTCGGTCAGTGTGTCGGTCAGTGTGTCGGTCAGTGTGTCGGTCAGTGTGTCGGTCAGTGAGTCGGTCAGTGTGTCGGTCAGTGTGTAGGTCAGTGTGTCGGTCAGTGTGTCGGTCAGTGAGTCGGTCAGTGTGTCGGTCAGTGTGTCGGTCAGTGTGTCGGTCAGTGTGTCGGTCAGTGAGTCGGTCAGTGAGTCGGTCAGTGTGTCGGTCAGTGTGTCGGTCAGTGTGTCGGTCAGTGTGTCGGTCAGTGTGTCGGTCAGTGTGTCGGTCAGTGAGTCGGTCAGTGTGTCGGTCAGTGTGTCAGTGAGTCGGTCAGTGAGTCGGTCAGTGAGTCGGTCAGTGAGTCGGTCAGTGTGTCGGTCAGTGTGTCGGTCAGTGTGTCGGTCAGTGAGTCGGTCAGTGAGTCGGTCAGTGAGTCGGTCAGTGTGTCGGTCAGTGTGTCGGTCAGTGTGTCGGTCAGTGTGTCGGTCAGTGAGTCGGTCAGTGAGTCGGTCAGTGAGTCGGTCAGTGTGTCGGTCAGTGAATCGGTCAGTGAGTCGGTCAGTGAGTCGGTCAGAGTGTCGGTCAGTGAGTCGGTCAGTGAGTCGGTCAGTGTGTCGGTCAGTGAGTCGGTCAGTGTGTCGGTCAGTGAGTCGGTCAGTGAGTCGGTCAGTGAGTCGGTCAGTGAGTCGGTCAGTGTGTCGGTCAGTGTGTCGGTCAGTGAATCGGTCAGTGAGTCGGTCAGTGAGTCGGTCAGTGTGTCGGTCAGTGTGTCGGTCAGTGAGTCGGTCAGTGAGTCGGTCAGTGTGTCGGTCAGTGTGTCGGTCAGTGAGTCGGTCAGTGAGTCGGTCAGTGAGTCGGTGAGTGTGTCGGTCAGTGTGTCGGTCAGTGAGTCGGTCAGTGTGTCGGTCAGTGAGTCGGTCAGTGAGTCGGTCAGAGTGTCGGTCAGTGTGTCGGTCAGTGAGTCGGTCAGTGTGTCGGTCAGTGTGTCGGTCAGTGAGTCGGTCAGTGAGACGGTCAGTGTGTCGGTCAGTGTGTCGGTCAGTGTGTCGGTCAGTGAGTCGGTCAGTGAGTCGGTCAGTGAGTCGGTCAGTGTGTCGGTCAGTGTGTCGGTCAGTGTGTCGGTCAGTGTGTCGGTCAGTGAGTCGGTCAGTGAGTCGGTCAGTGAGACGGTCAGTGTGTCGGTCAGTGTGTCGGTCAGTGAGTCGGTCAGTGAGTCGGTCAGTGTGTCGGTCAGTGTGTCGGTCAGTGAGTCGGTCAGTGTGTCGGTCAGTGAGTCGGTCAGTGTGTCGGTCAGTGAGTCGGTCAGTGAGTCGGTCAGTGTGTCTGTCAGTGAGTCGGTCAGTGAGTCGGTCAGTGAGTCGGTCAGTGTGTCGGTCAGTGAGTCGGTCAGTGTGTCGGTCAGTGTGTCGGTCAGTGAGTCGGTCAGTGAGTCGGTCAGTGTGTCGGTCAGTGAGTCGGTCAGTGAGTCGGTCAGTGAGTCGGTCAGTGTGTCGGTCAGTGAGTCGGTCAGTGAGTCGGTCAGTGAGTCGGTCAGTGAGTCGGTCAGTGTGTCGGTCAGTGTGTCGGTCAGTGAGTCGGTCAGTGAGTCGGTCAGTGAGTCGGTCAGTGAGTCGGTCAGTGAGTCGGTCAGTGTGTCGGTCAGTGAGTCGGTCAGTGTGTCGGTCAGTGTGTCGGTCAGTGTGTCAGTCAGTGTGTCGGTCAGTGAGTCGGTCAGTGTGTCGGTCAGTGAGTCGGTCAGTGAGTCGGTCAGTGTGTCGGTCAGTGTGTCGGTCAGTGAGTCGGTCAGTGAGTCGGTCAGTGTGTCGGTCAGTGAGTCGGTCAGTGAGTCGGTCAGTGTGTTGGTCAGTGTGTCGGTCAGTGAGTCGGTCAGTGAGTCGGTCAGTGAGTCGGTCAGTGTGTCGGTCAGTGAGTCGGTCAGTGAGTCGGTCAGTGTGTTGGTCAGTGAGTCGGTGAGTGAGTCGGTCAGTGTGTCGGTCAGTGTGTCGGTCAGTGTGTCAGTGAGTCGGTCAGTGAGTCGGTCAGTGAGTCGGTCAGTGAGTCGGTCAGTGTGTCGGTCAGTGTGTCGGTCAGTGTGTCGGTCAGTGTGTCGGTCAGTGTGTCGGTCAGTGTGTCGGTCAGTGTGTCGGTCAGTGAGTCGGTCAGTGTGTCGGTCAGTGTGTAGGTCAGTGTGTCGGTCAGTGTGTCGGTCAGTGAGTCGGTCAGTGTGTCGGTCAGTGTGTCGGTCAGTGTGTCGGTCAGTGTGTCGGTCAGTGAGTCGGTCAGTGAGTCGGTCAGTGTGTCGGTCAGTGTGTCGGTCAGTGTGTCGGTCAGTGTGTCGGTCAGTGTGTCGGTCAGTGTGTCGGTCAGTGTGTCGGTCAGTGAGTCGGTCAGTGTGTCGGTCAGTGTGTCAGTGAGTCGGTCAGTGAGTCGGTCAGTGAGTCGGTCAGTGAGTCGGTCAGTGTGTCGGTCAGTGTGTCGGTCAGTGTGTCGGTCAGTGAGTCGGTCAGTGAGTCGGTCAGTGAGTCGGTCAGTGTGTCGGTCAGTGTGTCGGTCAGTGTGTCGGTCAGTGTGTCGGTCAGTGAGTCGGTCAGTGAGTCGGTCAGTGAGTCGGTCAGTGTGTCGGTCAATGTGTCGGTCAGTGTGTCGGTCAGTGTGTCGGTCAGTGAGTCGGTCAGTGTGTCGGTCAGTGAGTCGGTGAGTGTGTCGGTCAGTGTGTCGGTCAGTGTGTCGGTCAGTGTGTCGGTCAGTGTGTCGGTCAGTGAGTCGGTCAGTGTGTCGGTCAGTGTGTCGGTCAATGTGTCGGTCAGTGTGTCGGTCAGTGTGTCGGTCAGTGAGTCGGTCAGTGTGTCGGTCAGTGTGTCGGTCAGTGAGTCGGTCAGTGAGTCGGTCAGTGTGTCGGTCAGTGAGTCGGTCAGTGAGTCGGTCAGTGAGTCGGTCAGTGTGTCGGTCAGTGTGTCGGTCAGTGTGTCGGTCAGTGAGTCGGTCAGTGAGTCGGTCAGTGTGTCGGTCAGTGTGTCGGTCAGTGAGTCGGTCAGTGTGTCGGTCAGTGAGTCGGTCAGTGAGTCGGTCAGTGTGTCGGTCAATGAGTCGGTCAGTGTGTCGGTCAGTGAGTCGGTCAGTGTGTCGGTCAGTGTGTCGGTCAGTGTGTCGGTCAGTGAGTCGGTCAGTGTGTCGGTCCGTGTGTCTGTCAGTGAGTCGGTCAGTGAGTCGGTCAGTGTGTCGGTCCGTGTGTCTGTCAGTGAGTCGGTCAGTGTGTCGGTCAGTGTGTCGATCAGTGTGTCGGTCAGTGTGTCGGTCAGTGTGTCGGTCAGTGAGTCGGTCAGTGTGTCGGTCAGTGTGTCGGTCAGTGAGTCGGTCAGTGAGTCGGTCAGTGTGTCGGTCAGTGTGTCGGTCAGTGTGTCGGTCAGTGAGTCGGTCAGTGTGTCGGTCAGTGTGTCGGTCAGTGAGTCGGTCAGTGTGTCGGTCAGTGTGTCGGTCAGTGTGTCGGTCAGTGTGTCGGTCAGTGTGTCGGTCAGTGAGTCGGTCAGTGTGTCGGTCAGTGTGTCGGTCAGTGTGTCGGTCAGTGTGTCGGTCAGAGTGTCGGTCAGTGAGTCGGTCAGTGTGTCGGTCAGAGTGTCGGTCAGTGAGTCGGTCAGTGTGTCGGTCAGTGTGTCGATCAGTGTGTCGGTCAGTGAGTCGGTCAGTGTGTCGGTCAGTGTGTCGGTCAGTGAGTCGGTCAGTGAGTCGGTCAGTGAGTCGGTCAGTGAGTCGGTCAGTGAGTCGGTCAGTGAGTTGGTCAGTGTGTCGGTCAGTGTGTCGGTCAGTGTGTCGGTCCGTGTGTCGGTCAGTGAGTCGGTCAGTGAGTCGGTCAGTGTGTCGGTCCGTGTGTCGGTCAGTGTGTCGATCAGTGTGTCGGTCAGTGTGTCGGTCAGTGTGTCGGTCAGTGAGTCGGTCAGTGAGTCGGTCAGTGAGTCGGTCAGTGAGTCGGTCAGTGAGTCGGTCAGTGAGTCGGTCAGTGAGTCGGTCAGTGTGTCGATCAGTGTGTCGGTCAGTGTGTCGGTCAGTGTGTCGGTCAGTGTGTCGGTCCGTGTGTCGGTCAGTGAGTCGGTCAGTGAGTCGGTCAGTGAGTCGGTCAGTGAGTCGGTCAGTGAGTCGGTCAGTGAGTCGGTCAGTGAGTCGGTCAGTGAGTCGGTCAGTGTGTCGGTCAGTGAGTCGGTGAGTGTGTCGGTCAGTGTGTCGGTCAGTGTGTCGGTCAGTGAGTCGGTCAGTGTGTCGGTCAGTGTGTCGGTCAGTGAGTCGGTCAGTGAGTCGGTCAGTGAGTCGGTCAGTGTGTCGGTCAGTGTGTCGGTCAGTGAGTCGGTCAGTGTGACGGTCAGTGTGTCGGTCAGTGAGTCGGTCAGTGAGTCGGTCAGTGAGTCGGTCAGTGTGACGGTCAGTGTGTCGGTCAGTGAGTCGGTCAGTGAGTCGGTCAGTGTGTCGATCAGTGTGTCGGTCAGTGAGTCGGTCAGTGTGACGGTCAGTGAGTCAGTGAGTCGGTCAGTGTGTCAGTGAGTCGGTCAGTGTGTTGGTCAGTGAGTCGGTCAGTGAGTCGGTCAGTGTGTCGGTCAGTGAGTCGGTCAGTGTGACGGTCAGTGAGTCGGTCAGAGTGTCGGTCAGTGTGTCGGTCAGTGTGTCGGTCAGTGTGTCGGTCAGTGAGTCGGTCAGTGTGTCGGTCAGTGAGTCGGTCAGTGAGTCGGTCAGTGAGTCGGTCAGTGTGTCGGTCAGTGAGTCGGTCAGTGTGTCGGTCAGTGTGTCGGTCAGTGAGTCGGTCAGTGAGTCGGTCAGTGAGTCGGTCAGTGTGTCGGTCAGTGTGTCGGTCAGTGAGTCGGTCAGTGTGTCGGTCAGTGAGTCGGTCAGTGTGACGGTCAGTGAGTCGGTCAGTGTGTCGGTCAGTGTGTGTCAGTGAGTCGGTCAGTGTGTCGGTCAGTGAGTCGGTCAGTGAGTCGGTCAGTGAGTCGGTCAGTGAGTCGGTCAGTGAGTCGGTCAGTGAGTCGGTCAGTGAGTCGGTCAGTGTGTCAGTGAGTCGGTCAGTGTGTTGGTCAGTGAGTCGGTCAGTGAGTCGGTCAGTGTGTCGGTCAGTGAGTCGGTCAGTGTGACGGTCAGTGAGTCGGTCAGAGTGTCGGTCAGTGTGTCGGTCAGTGTGTCGGTCAGTGTGTCGGTCAGTGAGTCGGTCAGTGTGTCGGTCAGTGAGTCGGTCAGTGAGTCGGTCAGTGAGTCGGTCAGTGTGTCGGTCAGTGAGTCGGTCAGTGAGTCGGTCAGTGAGTCGGTCAGTGTGTCGGTCAGTGTGTCGGTCAGTGAGTCGGTCAGTGAGTCGGTCAGTGTGTCGGTCAGTGAGTCGGTCAGTGAGTCGGTCAGTGTGTCGGTCAGTGAGTCGGTCAGTGTGTCGGTCAGTGAGTCGGTCAATGTGTCGGTCAGTGTGTCGGTCAGTGAGTCGGTCAGTGTGTCGGTCAGTGTGTCGGTCAGTGAGTCGGTCAGTGAGTCGGTCAGTGAGTCGGTCAGTGTGTCGGTCAGTGTGTCGGTCAGTGAGTCGGTCAGTGTGTCGGTCAGTGAGTCGGTCAGTGTGACGGTCAGTGAGTCGGTCAGTGTGTCGGTCAGTGTGTGTCAGTGAGTCGGTCAGTGTGTCGGTCAGTGAGTCGGTCAGTGAGTCGGTCAGTGAGTCGGTCAGTGAGTCGGTCAGTGAGTCGGTCAGTGAGTCGGTCAGTGAGTCGGTCAGTGAGTCGGTCAGTGTGTCAGTGAGTCGGTCAGTGTGTTGGTCAGTGAGTCGGTCAGTGAGTCGGTCAGTGTGTCGGTCAGTGAGTCGGTCAGTGTGACGGTCAGTGAGTCGGTCAGAGTGTCGGTCAGTGTGTCGGTCAGTGTGTCGGTCAGTGTGTCGGTCAGTGTGTCGGTCAGTGTGTCGGTCAGTGAGTCGGTCAGTGTGTCGGTCAGTGAGTCGGTCAGTGAGTCGGTCAGTGAGTCGGTCAGTGTGTCGGTCAGTGTGTCGGTCAGTGTGTCGGTCAGTGAGTCGGTCAGTGTGTCGGTCAGTGTGTCGGTCAGTGTGTCGGTCAGTGTGTCGGTCAGTGTTTACTGTTGCGTTGCTCTGGTTTTGATGAGTTCAGAGATGTTCTGCCTCTTCCTGCAGACTGTCCCGTTTACGAAGAGCTTCCCGAGGGAGTTGCGGGAGGAGACGATGTTGGCCATTTGTGGCTCGGTGCCTGAAGATGCGAAGAAGTAAGATTGAGCGATCAGTCGGGCCCGGAGCACGTTTCCTTTGATTATCTTCCTTCCTGACGCAGTGTGTGATCCGATGTCCCCTCACCGTGGAGCCGCAGCCCGCAGCTCGGACACACTGCGACACGCGACCTGCGTCCTGATCCGTTCACCATTGTTTCTTCCTCATTGCCTGGGCCACTCCCAGAGGAAGGCTGAATATCTCCGGCATCCCTATTTTCGTCCTCCACCTTCTCCTCGTATCCCTGAATTTCACACACAGCTCCGATTCTCTTCTGAAACCCTCGATTGAACCCGGCCCCCTCCACCCTCTCAGACAGCACATTCCAGACCCTCGATTGAACCCGGCCTCCTCCACCCTCTCAGACAGCACATTCCAGACCCTCGATTGAACCCGGCCTCCTCCACCCCCTCGGGCAGCACATTCCAGACCCTCGATTGAACCCGGCCCCCTCCACCCTCTCAGACAGCACATTCCAGACCCTCGATTGAACCCGGCCTCCTCCACCCTCTCGGGCAGCACATTCCAGACCCTCGATTGAACCCGGCCTCCTCCACCCCCTCGGGCAGCACATTCCAGACCCTCGATTGAACCCGGCCTCCTCCACCCTCTCAGACAGCACATTCCAGACCCTCGATTGAACCCGGCCTCCTCCACCCTCTCAGACAGCACATTCCAGACCCTCGATTGAACCCGGCCTCCTCCACCCTCTCAGACAGCACATTCCAGACCCTCGATTGAACCCGGCCTCCTCCACCCTCTCAGACAGCACATTCCAGACCCTCGATTGAACCCGGCCCCCTCCACCCTCTCAGACAGCACATTCCAGACCCTCGATTGAACCCGGCCTCCTCCACCCTCTCAGACAGCACATTCCAGACCCTCGATTGAACCCGGCCCCCTCCACCCTCTCAGACAGCACATTCCAGACCCTCGATTGAACCCGGCCCCCTCCACCCTCTCAGACAGCACATTCCAGACCCTCGATTGAACCTGGCCTCCTCCCCCCTCTCAGACAGCACATTCCAGACCCTCGATTGAACCCGGCCTCCTCCACCCTCTCAGACAGCACATTCCAGACCCTCGATTGAACCCGGCCTCCTCCACCCTCTCAGACAGCACATTCCAGACCCTCGATTGAACCCGGCCCCCTCCACCCTCTCAGACAGCACATTCCAGACCCTCGATTGAACCCGGCCTCCTCCACCCTCTCAGACAGCACATTCCAGACCCTCGATTGAACCCGGCCTCCTCCACCCTCTCAGACAGCACATTCCAGACCCTCGATTGAACCCGGCCCCCTCCACCCTCTCAGACAGCACATTCCAGACCCTCGATTGAACCCGGCCTCCTCCACCCTCTCAGACAGCACATTCCAGACCCTCGATTGAACCCGGCCTCCTCCACCCTCTCGGGCAGCACATTCCAGACCCTCGATTGAACCCGGCCTCCTCCACCCTCTCAGACAGCACATTCCAGACCCTCGATTGAACCCGGCCCCCTCCACCCTCTCAGACAGCACATTCCAGACCCTCGATTGAACCCGGCCCCCTCCACCCTCTCAGGCAGCACATTCCAGACCCTCGATTGAACCCGGCCCCCTCCACCCTCTCAGACAGCACATTCCAGACCCTCGATTGAACCCGGCCTCCTCCACCCTCTCAAACAGCACATTCCAGACCCTCGATTGAACCCGGCCCCCTCCACCCTCTCGGGCAGCACATTCCAGACCCTCGATTGAACCCGGCCTCCTCCACTCTCTCAGACAGCACATTCCAGACCCTCGATTGAACCCAGCCCCCTCCACCCTCTCAGACAGCACATTCCAGACCCTCGATTGAACCCGGCCTCCTCCACCCTCTCGGGCAGCACATTCCAGATCCTAGCCACTCGCCGGGTGAAACCGGTTCCCCTCGAGTCCCCACTGATTCCTTCACCCATAACCTTCAACCTGTGACCCTCTCGTTCCTGATCCTTCCCCCCCCCGAACGGGAACAATTTCTCCCCAACGACTCTGTCCAACCCCCTCGTGAGTTTGACCATCTCGATCCAATCCCCTCCCAGCCTCCTTCTGTCCCAGGGGAACATTCCCAACCCTCTCCAATCTCTCCTCATCACTGACGTTTCTCATCCCTGGATCGTTTCCTGTAATCCTCTCCTGCTCTCTCTGCAATGTGTTCCCAGCCTTTCTATAGTGTGACCCAGAACTGGTCACAGTTAGGTTAGCGATGAGGGAGTGCCGCACTGTCAGAGGGTCAGTACTGAGGGAGTGCCGCACTGTCAGAGGGTCAGTACTGAGGGAGTGCCGCACTGTCAGAGGGTCAGTACTGAGGGAATGCCGCACTGTCAGAGGGTCAATACTGAGGGAGTGCTGCACTGTCAGAGGGTCAGTACTGAGGGAGTGCTGCACTGTCAGAGGGTCAGTACTGAGGGAGTGCCGCACTGTCAGAGGGTCAGTACTGAGGGAGTGCGGCACTGTCAGAGGGTCAGTACTGAGGGAGTGCCGCACTGTCAGAGGGTCAGTACTGAGGGAGTGCCGCACTGTCAGAGGGTCAGTACTGAGGGAGTGCCGCACTGTCAGAGGGTCAGTACTGAGGGAGTGCCGCACTGTCAGAGGGTCAGTACTGAGGGAGTGCCGCACTGTCAGAGGGTCAGAACTGACGGAGTGCCGCACTGTCAGAGGGTCAGTACAGAGGGAGTGCCGCACTGTCAGAGGGTCAGTACTGAGGGAGTGCCGCACTGTCAGAGGGTCAGTACTGAGGGAGTGCCGCACTGCCAGAGGGTCAGTACTGAGGGAGTGCTGCACTGTCAGAGGGTCAGTACTGAGGGAGTGCCGCACTGTCAGAGGGTCAGTACTGAGGGAGTGCTGCACTGTCAGAGGGTCAGTTCTGAGGGAGTGCCGCACTGTCAGAGGGTCAGTACTGAGGGAGTGCTGCGCTGTCAGAGGGTCAGTACTGAGGGAGTGCTGCACTGTCAGAGGGTCAGTACTGAGGGAGTGCCGCACTGTCAGAGGGTCAGTACTGAGGGAGTGCCGCACTGTCAGAGGGTCAGTACTGAGGAAGTGACGCACTGTCAGAGGGTCAGTACTGAGGGAGTGCTGCACTGTCAGAGAGTCAGTACTGAGGGAGTGCCGCACTGTCAGAGGGTCAGTACTGAGGGAGTGCCGCACTGTCAGAGGGTCAGTACTGAGGGAGTGACGCACTGTCAGAGGGTCAGTACTGAGGGAGTGCTGCACTGTCAGAGAGTCAGTACTGAGGGAGTGCCGCACTGTCAGAGGGTCAGTACTGAGGTAGTGCCGCACTGTCAGAGGGTCAGTCCTGAGGGAGTGCCGCACTGTCAGAGGGTCAGTACTGAGGGAGTGCTGCACTGTCAGAGGGTCAGTACTGAGGGAGTGCCGCACTGTTAGAGAGTCAGTACTGAGGGAGTGCCGCACTGTCAGAGGGTCAGTACTGAGGAACTGCCGCACTGTCAGAGGCTCAGTGCTGAGGGACTGCCGCACTGTTAGAGGGTCAGTGCTGAGGGAGTGCTGCACTGTCAGAGGGTCAGTACTGAGAGAGTGCCGCACTGTCAGAGGGTCAGTACTGAGGGAGTGCTGCTCTGTCAGAGGGTCAGTACTGAGGGAGTGCCGCACTGTCAGAGGGTCAGTACTGAGGGAGTGCCGCACTGTCAGAGGGTCAGTACTGAGGGAGTGCCGCACTGCCAGAGGGTCAGTGCTGAGGGAGTGCTGCACTGTCAGAGGGTCAGTACTGAGGGAGTGCCGCACTGCCAGAGGGTCAGTACTGAGGGAGTGCCGCACTGCCAGAGGGTCAGCTCCTTTCTGTTACTGTGGTGTCCTCCAGCTGATGGAATGAAAACTATTTTTAACTTTTGTCTTTGTTTTTGTAGTTTTGTCATTAACTTTCAGAAGGGTGAAAATGCCGAATCGATTGCGTTCCACTTTGCTCCCTGTTTTGATGGGGGAAAGGAGAGAGTGGTCTATAGCTCCAAGAAGGAAAAGAATTGGGCTCCCATGGCGGATAAATGTGGCGCACTCGACATGAGAGGGAAAAGTTTCAAACTCACTTTCTTTTTCTGGAAGAATTGTTATCAGGTAATGTCGGTCACCTCCGCTGTAACCGTCAGACCGAGGCATTGCGTTTCAAAACAGGCTGGGAAATTATTGCAGGGTCTGGCGCTGGGTGTGGATCCTCCACTCTCTCGCACTGGGTGGTTAGAGACAGCTGGTTAAGTCAGGGTGACTCCGCATGGTCAAAACTGCCGCCCCTCAGCACTCGCCACCCTGAGTCACCCAGCTCGCTCGGTTAGTCTGTCCTGTCCAATGTGTTGAACTGTGCATTGCACGGGTCAGATTGGTAATTAATATGCCTGAATAATGATAATCTTTATCATTGTCACAAGTAGGCTTACATTATCATCTCGTCGCCACACTCCAGCGCCTGTTCGGGTACACGGACGGAGAATTCAGAATGTCCGATTCACCTAACAGCACGTCTTTCGGGACTTGGGGAGGCACGGTAGCACAGTGGTTAGCACTGTGACTTCGCAGCACCAGGGTCCCAGGTTCGATTCCCGGCTTGGGTCACTGTCTGTGCGGAGCATGCACGTTCTCCCCGTGTCTGCGTGGGTTTCCTCCGGGTGCTCCGGTTTCCTCCCACAGTCCAAAGATGTTAAATTGTCCCTTAGTGTCCAGGGATGTGCAGGTTAGGTGGATTGGCCGTGATAAATTGTCCCTTAGTGTCCAGGGATGTACAGGTTAGGTGGATTGGCCGTGTTAAATTGCCCCTTAGTGCCCAGGGATGTACAGGTTAGGTGGATTGGCCGTGATAAATTGTCCCTTAGTGTCCAGGGATGTACAGGTTAGGTGGATTGGCCGTGATAAATTGTCCCTTAGTGTCCAGGGATGTACAGGTTAGGTGGATTGACCGTGATAAATTGTCCTTTAGTGTCCGGGGATGTGCAGGTTAGGTGGATTGACCATGATAAATTGTCCCTTAGTGTCCAGGGATGTACAGGTTAGGTGGATTGGCTGTGATAAATTGTCCCTTAGTTTCCAGGGATGTACAGGTTAGGTGGATTGGCCGTGATAAATTGTCCTTTAGTGTCCGGGGATGTGCAGGTTAGGTGGATTGGCCGTGTTAAATTGTCCCTTAGTGTCCAGGGATGTGCAGGTTAGGTGGATTGGCCGTGTTAAATTGTCCCTTAGTGTCCAGGGATGTGCAGGTTAGGTGGATTGGCCGTGATAGATTGTCCCTTAGTGTCCAGGGATGTACAGGTTAGGTGGATTGGCTGTGATAAATTGTCCCTTAGTGTCCAGGGATGTACATGTTAGGTGGATTGGCCGTGTTAAATTGTCCCTTAGTGTCCAGGGATGTACAGGTTAGGTGGATTGGCCGTGATAAATTGTCCCTTAGTGTCCAGGGATGTACATGTTAGGTGGATTGGCCGTGTTAAATTGTCCCTTAGTGTCCAGGGATGTACAGGTTAGGTGGATTGACCGTGATAAATTGTCCCTTAGTGTCCAGGGATGTACAGGTTAGGTGGATTGGCCGTGTTAAATTGTCCCTTAGTGTCCAGGGATGTACAGGTTAGGTGGATTGACCGTGATACATTGTCCCTTAGTGTCCAGGGATGTACAGGTTAGGTGGATTGGCCGTGTTAAATTGTCCCTTAGTGTCCAGGGATGTACAGGTTGGGTGGATTGGCCGTGATAAATTGTCCCTTAGTGTCCAGGGATGTACAGGTTAGGTGGATTCGCCGTGATAAATTGTCCCTTAGTGTCCAGGGATGTGCAGGTTAGGTGGATTGGCCGTGTTAAATTGTCCCTTAGTGTCCAGGGATGTGCAGGTTAGGTGGATTTGCCGTGATAAATTGTCCCTCAGTGCCCAGGGATGTACAGGTTAGGTGGATTGGCCGTGTTAAATTGTCCCTTAGTGTCCAGGGATGTACAGGTTAGGTGGATTGGCCGTGATAAATTGTCCCTTAGTGTCCAGGGATGTGCAGGTTAGGTGGATTGACCGTGTTAAATTGTCCCTTAGTGTCCAGGGATGTACAGGTTAGGTGGATTGACCGTGTTAAATTGTCCCTTAGTGTCCAGGGATGTGCAGGTTAGGTGGATTGACCGTGTTAAATTGTCCCTTAGTGTCCAGGGATATACAGGTTAGGTGGATTGACCGTGATAAATTGTCCCATGGTGTCCAGGGATGTACAGATTAGGTGGATTGACCGTGATAAATTGTCCCTTAGTGTCCAGGGATATACAGGTTAGGTGGATTGGCCATGTTAAATTGTCCCTTAGTGTCCAGGGATGTGCAGGTTAGGTGGATTGGCCGTGATAAATTGTCCCTTAGTGTCCAGGGATGTAAGGTTAGGTGGATTGGCCGTGTTAAATTGCCCCTTAGTGTCCAGGGATGTACAGGTTAGGTGGATTGACCGTGATAAATCGTCCCTTAGTGTCCAGGGATGTAGAGGTTAGGTGGATTGGCCGTGTTAAATTGCCCCTTAGTGTCCAGGGATGTACAGGTTAGGTGGATTGACCGTGTTAAATTGTCCCTTAGTGTCCAGGGATGTACAGGTTAGGTGGATTGGCCGTGTTGAATTGTCCCTTAGTGTCCAGGGATGTGCAGGTTAGGTGGATTGGCCTTGTTAAATTGTCCCTTAGTGTCCAGGGATGTGCACGTTAGGTGGATTGACCGTGTTAAATTGTCCCTTAGTGTCCAGGGATGTGCACGTTAGGTGGATTGACCGTGTTAAATTGTCCCTTAGTGTCCAGGGATGTACAGGTTAGGTGGATTGGCCGTGTTGAATTGTCCCTTAGTGTCCAGGGATGTACAGGTTAGGTGGATTGGCCGTGATAAATTGTCCCTTAGTGTCCAGGGATGTACAGGTTAGGTGGATTGACCGTGATAAATTGTCCCTTAGTATCCAGGGATGTACAGGTTAGGTGGATTGGCCGTGTTAAATTGTCCCTTAGTGCCCAGGGATGTGCAGGTTAGGTGGATTGACCGTGTTAAATTGTCCCTTAGTATCCAGGGATGTACAGGTTAGGTGGATTGGCCGTGTTAAATTGTCCCTTAGTGCCCAGGGATGTGCAGGTTAGGTGGATTGGCCGTGATAAATTGTCCCTTAGTGTCCAGGGATGTACAGGTTAGGTGGATTGGCTGTGATAAATTGTTCCTTAGTGTCCAGGGATGTACAGGTTAGGTGGATTGGCCGTGATAAATTGTCCCTTAGTGTCCAGGGATGTACAGGTTAGGTGGATTGGCTGTGATAAATTGTCCCTTAGTGTCCAGGGATGTACAGGTTAGGTGGATTGGCTGTGATAAATTGTTCCTTAGTGTCCAGGGATGTACAGGTTAGGTGGATTGGCCGTGATAAATTGTCCCTTAGTGTCCAGGGATGTACAGGTTAGGTGGATTGACCGTGATACATTGTCCATTAGTGTCCAGGGATGTACAGGTTAGGTGGATTGGCTGTGATAAATTGTCCCTTAGTGTCCAGGGATGTACAGGTTAGGTGGATTGGCCGTGATAAATTGTCCCTTAGTGTCCAGGGATGTACAGGTTAGGTGGATTGACCGTGATAAATTGTCCCTTAGTGTCCAGGGATGTACAGGTTAGGTTGGTTGGCCGTGTTAAATTGTCCCTTAGTGTCCTGGGATGTACAGGTTAGGTGGATTGACCGTGATAAATTGTCCCTTAGTGTCCAGGGATGTACAGGTTAGGTGGATTGGCTGTGATAAATTGTTCCTTAGTGTCCAGGGATGTACAGGTTAGGTGGATTGGCCGTGATAAATTGTCCCTTAGTGTCCAGGGATGTACAGGTTAGGTGGATTGGCTGTGATAAATTGTCCCTTAGTGTCCAGGGATGTACAGGTTAGGTGGATTGGCCGTGATAAATTGTCCCTTAGTGTCCAGGGATGTAGAGGTTAGGTGGATTGACCGTGATAAATTGTCCCTTAGTGTCCAGGGATGTACAGGTTAGGTTGGTTGGCCGTGTTAAATTGTCCCTTAGTGTCCTGGGATGTACAGGTTAGGTGGATTGGTCGTGATAAATTGTCCCTTAGTGTCCAGGGATGTACAGGTTAGGTGGATTGGCCGTGATAAATTGTCCCTTAGTGTTCAGGGATGTACAGGTTAGGTGGATTGGCCGTGATAAATTGTCCCTTAGTGTCCTGGGATGTACAGGTTAGGTGGATTGGCCGTGATGAATTGTCCCTTAGTGTCCAGGGATGTACAGGTTAGGTGGATTAACCGTGATAAATTGTCCCTTAGTGTCCAGGGATGTACAGGTTAGGTGGATTGACCGTGTTAAATTGTCCCTTAGTGTCCAGGGATGTGCAGGTTAGGTGGATTGACCGTCTTAAATTGTCCCTTAGTGTCCAGGGATGTACAGGTTAGGTGGATTGACCGTGATAAATTGTCCCTTAGTGTCCAGGGATGTACAGATTAGGTGGATTGACCTTGATAAATTGTCCCTTAGTGTCCAGGTATATACAGGTTAGGTGGATTGGCCGTGTTAAATTGTCCCTTAGTGTCCAGGGATGTGCAGGTTAGGTGGATTGGCCGTGATAAATTGTCCCTTAGTGTCCAGGGATGAAAGGTTAGCTGGATTGGCCGTGATAAATTGTCCCTTAGTGTCCAGGGATGTACAGGTTAGGTGAATTGGCCGTGTTAAATTGCCCCTTAGTGTCCAGGGATGTACAGGTTAGGTGGATTGACCGTGATAAATCGTCCCTTAGTGTCCAGGGATGTACAGGTTAGGTGGATTGGCCGTGATAAATTGTCCCTTAGTGTCCAGGGATGTACAGGTTAGGTGGATTGGCCGTGATAAATTGTCCCTTAGTGTCCAGGGATGTGCAGGTTAGGTGGATTGACCGTGTTAAATTGTCCCTTAGTGTCCAGGGATGTACAGGTTAGGAGGATTGGCCATGATAAATTGTCCCTTAGTGTCCATGGGTGTGCAGGTTAGGTGGATTGACCGTGTTAAATTGTCCCTTAGTGTCCATGGATGTACAGGTTTGGTGGATTGGACGTGATAAATTGTCCCTTAGTGTCCAGGGATGTACAGGTTAGGTGGATTGGCCATGTTAAATTGTCCCTTAGTGTCCAGGGATGTACAGGTTAGGTGGATTGGCCGTGTTAAATTGTCCCTTAGTGTCCAGGGATGTACAGGTTAGGTGGATTGGCCGTGTTAAATTGTCCCTTAGTGTCCAGGGATGTACAGGTTAGGTGGACTGCTCGTGATAAATTGTCCCTTAGTGTCCAGGGATGTGCAGGTTAGGAGGATTGACCGTGATAAATTGTCCCTTAGTGTCCAGGGATGTACAGGTTAGGTGGATTGACCGTGATAAATTGTCCCTTAGTGTCCAGGGATGTACAGGTTAGGTGGATTGGCCGTGATAAATTGTCCCTCAGTGTCCAGGTGTGTACAGGTTAGGTGGATTGGCCGTGATAAATTGTCCCTTAGTGTCCAGGGATGTGCAGGTTAGGTGGATTGGCCGTGATAAATTGTCCCTTAGTGTCCAGGGATGTACAGGTTAGGAGGATTGACCGTGATAAATTGTCCCTTAGTGTCCAGGGATGTACAGGTTAGGTGGATTGGCCGTGATAAATTGTCCCTTAGTGTCCAGGGATGTACAGGTTAGGTGGATTGGCCGTGATAAATTGTCCCTTAGTGTCCAGGGATGTGCAGGTTAGGTGGATTGGCCGTGATAAATTGTCCCTTAGTGTCCAGGGATGTACAGGTTAGGAGGATTGACCGTGATAAATTGTCCCTTAGTGTCCAGGGATGTACAGGTTAGGTGGATTGGCCGTGATAAATTGTCCCTTAGTGTCCAGGGATGTACAGGTTAGGTGGATTGACCGTGATAAATTGTCCCTTAGTGTCCAGGTATATACAGGTTAGGTGGATTGACCGTGATAAATTGTCCCTTAGTGTCCAGGGATGTACAGGTTAGGTGGATTGGCCGTGATAAATTGTCCCTTAGTGTCCAGGGATGTGCAGGTTAGGTGGATTGACCGTGTTAAATTGTCCCTTAGTGTCCAGGGATGTGCAGGTTAGGTGGATTGGCTGTGATAAATTGTCCCTTAGTGTCCAGGTATATACAGGTTAGGTGGATTGACCGTGATAAATTGTCCCTTAGTGTCCAGGGATGTACAGGTTAGGTGGATTGGCCGTGATAAATTGTCCCTTAGTGTCCAGGTATATACAGGTTAGGTGGATTGACCGTGATAAATTGTCCCTTAGTGTCCAGGGATGTGCAGGTTAGGTGGATTGGCCGTGATAAATTGTCCCTTAGTGTCCAGGTATATACAGATTAGGTGGATTGACCGTGATAAATTGTCCCTTAGTGTCCAGGTATATACAGGTTAGGTGGATTGACCGTGATAAATTGTCCCTTAGTGTCCAGGGATGTACAGGTTAGGTGGATTGGCCGTGTTAAATTGTCCCTTAGTGTCCAGGTATATACAGATTAGGTGGATTGACCGTGATAAATTGTCCCTTAGTGTCCAGGGATGTACAGGTTAGGTGGATTGGCCGTGTTAAATTGTCCCTTAGTGTCCAGGGATGTACAGGTTAGGTGGATTGGCCGCGATAAATTGTCCCTCAGTGTCCAGGGATGTACAGGTTAGGTGGATTGACCGTGTTAAATTGTCCCTTAGTGTCCAGGGATGTACAGGTTTGGTGGACTGGCCGTGATAAATTGTCCCTTAGTGTCCAGGGATGTGCAGGTTAGGAGGATTGGCCGTGTTAAATTGCCCCTTAGTGTCCAGGGATGTACAGGTTAGGTGGATTGACCGTGATAAATTGTCCCTTAGTGTCCAGGGATGTACAGGTTAGGTGGATTGGCCGTGTTAAATTGTCCCTTAGTGTCCAGGGATGTACAGGTTAGGTGGATTGGCCGTGATAAATTGTCTCTTAGCGTCCAGGGATGTACAGGTTAGGTGGATTGACCGTGTTAAATTGTCCCTTAGTGTCCAGGGATGTACAGGTTTGGTGGACTGGCCGTGATAAATTGTCCCTTAGTGTCCAGGGATGTGCAGGTTAGGAGGATTGGCCGTGTTAAATTGCCCCTTAGTGTCCAGGGATGTACAGGTTAGGTGGATTGACCGTGATAAATTGTCCCTTAGTGTCCAGGGATGTACAGGTTAGGTGGATTGGCCGTGTTAAATTGCCCCTTAGTGTCCAGGGATGTACAGGTTAGGTGGATTGACCGTGATAAATTGTCCCTTAGTGTCCAGGGATGTACAGGTTAGGTGGATTGGCTGTGTCTCTCTGGGGAACAGCTCTGTGTCTCTCTGGGGTACAGCTCTGTGTCTCTCTGGGGTAACACTCTGCGTCTCTGGGGTACAGCTCTGTCTCTCTGGGGTACAGTTCTGTGCGTATCTGGTGTACAGTTCTGTGTCTCTCTGGGGTACAGCTCTGTGTCTCTCTGGGGCACAGCTCTGTGTCTCTCTAGGGTACAGCTCTGTGTCTCTCTGGGGTACAGCTCTGTGTCACTCACTGGGGTACAGCTCTGTCTCTCTGGGGTACAGCTCTCTCTCTGTGGGGTACAGCTCTGTGTCTCTGTGGGGTACAGCTCTGTCTCTCTGGGGTACAGCTCTGTGTCTCTCTGGGGTACAGCACTGTGTCTCTCTGGGGTACAGCTCTGTGTCTCTTTCTGGGGTACAGATCTGTCTCTCTGGGGTACAGCTCTGTGTCTCTCTGGGGTACAGCTCTGTGTCTCTCTGGGGTACAGCTCTGTGTCTCTCTGGGGTACAGCGCTGTGTCTCTCTGGGGTACAGCTCTGTGTCTCTCTCTGGAGTACAGATCTGTCTCTCTGGGGTACAGCTCTGTGTCTCTCTGGGGTACAGCTCTGTGTCTCTGGGGTACAGCTCTGTGTCTCTGTGGGGTACAGCTCTGTCTCTCTGGAGTACAGCTCTGTGTCTCTCTGGGGTATAGCTCTGTCTCTCTGGGGTACAGCTCTGTCTCTCTGGGGTACAGCTCTGTGTCTCTCTGGGGTAAAGCTCTGCCTCTCTGGGGTACAGCTCTGTGTCTCTCTGGGGTACAGCTCTGTGTGTATCTGGGGTACAGCTCTGTATCTCTGGGGTACAGCTCTGTGTCTCTGGGGTACAGCTCTGTGTCTCTCTGGGGTACAGCTCTGTATCTCTGGGGCACAGCTCTGTGTCTCTCTGGGGTACAGCTCTGTGTCTCTGGGGTACAGCTCTGTGTCTCTCTGGGGTACAGCTCTGTCTCTCTGGGGTACAGCTCTGTGTCTCTCGGGGGTACAGCTCTGTGTCTCTCTGGGGTACAGCTCTGTCCCTCTGGGGCACAGCTCTGTGTCTCTGGCGTACAGCTCTGTGTCTCTCTGGGGTACAGCTCTGTATCTCTGGGGTACAGCTCTGTGTCTCTCTGGGGTACAGCTCTGTGTCTTTGGGGTACAGCTCTGTCTCTCGGGGGTACAGCTCTGTGTCTCTCTGGGGTACAGCTCTGTGTGTATCTGGGGTACAGCTCTGTCTCTCTGGGGTACAGCTCTGTGTCTCTCTGGGGTACAGCTCTGTGTCTCTGGGGTACAGCTCTGTGTCTCTCTGGGGTACAGCTCTGTCTCTCTGGGGTACAGCTCTGTGTCTCTCTGGGGTACAGCTCTGTCTCTCTGGGGTACAGCTCTGTGTCTCTCTGGTGTACAGCTCTGTGTGTATCTGGGGTACAGCTCTGTCTCTCTGGGGTACAGCTCTGTCTCTCTGGGGTACAGCTCTGTGTCTCTCTGGGGTACAGCTCTGTGTGTATCTGGGGTACAGCTCTGTCTCTCTGGGGTACAGCTCTGTGACTCTCTGGGGTACAGCTCTGTGTCTCTGGGGTACAGCTCTGTGTCTCTCGGGGGTACAGCTCTGTCTCTCTGGGGTACCGCTCTGTCTCTCTGGGGTACAGCTCTGTGACTCTCGGGGGTACTGCTATGTGTCTCTCGGGGGTACAGCTCTGTGTCTCTGGGGTACAGCTCTGTGTCTCTCTGGGGTACAGCTCTGTGTCTCTCTGGGGTACAGCTCTGTGTGTATCTGGGGTACAGCTCTGTCTCTCTGGGGTACAGCTCTGTGACTCTCTGGGGTACAGCTCTGTCTCTCTGGGGTACAGCTCTGTGTCTCTCGGGGGTACAGCTCTGTCTCTCTGGGGTACCGCTTGTCTCTCTGGGGTACAGCTCTGTGACTCTCGGGGGTACTGCTATGTGTCTCTCGGGGGTACAGCTCTGTGTCTCTGGGGTACAGCTCTGTGTCTCTCTGGGGTACAGCTCTGTGTCTCTCTGGGGTACAGCTCTGTCTCTCTGGGGTATGTGGTGTTGGGTGTTCTGACACACAGATGAGCCAACGCGGTTGTATATGGTACAACGCTATTTTATTCAAACTTACTATGTACAGTTTTGTCTTGACACTCTGCACGTGGGGATTCCCTGTTTGTGATTTTGTAACAGCTCTTCTCCGTGTCTTTATCCCCAGACCTACTGACCACCAGGTGTCGTGCTCGTGCTTTTTATGTGGTTGGTGTTCTTGTCTGTGATTGGTTGTGGTGTTGTGTGCTCTGATTTGCCTGTTAGTGTGTCCATCATGATGTGTGTGTTTGAATATCATGACATCCCCCCTTTTTTCAAAGATATGTGCCTACGTGGTAATAAATATGATCGTGTCGTGAGTGCATCTAAGAGTGTGTGTGTGTCGTGTGCAGCATGTGCATATGACGGAACTATGTACATGGGGCGATGTCGGGTGCGTCACATGAACCAAGTTGTACCATAACATAACATAAATGCGAACGAGAGAAGAAGAAAAAAAACTTGAACAGTTGTCCAGTCAGACGACATCTGGAACGATAAACAACAACAGGTTATCATGTAAAATTGTGCAACTTGTTAGACATATGAACGGTATTATAAGTCCAGTCTAATGGGCTTGCGACGAGTTCGGGTTGACCGTCAGGGTGGCACACCAGTCATCGGCTGGATTGATGGCATTGACCTTGTTGACATCAATGACGGAAACTCGGAAGGCATCCTGGTCATCTGCATCACTTAACTGGAAGTCTTGATGCGTGGGCTGGACGGTCCTGACTTGTCTGCGAGATTGTCGGGGATGTGCAGGATCCATGGGTTGAGCCGAACGACAGTGGGCAGCGTAGTGGCCCATCTTGCCACATCTGAGGCACTGTCGGTGTTTAGCAGTACATTGCCCTTTTAAATGTACAGCTCCACAATTGCCGCACGTCATGACGTCACGGCGTTCGTTGCGCCACTGCGCATGCGCAGTGCGATCTTGCGGTGGGCGCGCCTGCGCAGTGCGTCCCTCGTTGTGGCCGTTATTTTTGGCGCGCACCAGCGCGGGAGACCGCGAAAAGCACGGGAAGCGGCCGCTGTCGTCCGGGCCGTGGGTCGGGAAGTAATCGACGGCCTGGATGCGTTCGACGTCGTGGGCGGCCTGGCTTGCCGATTCGACGGCTGGGGACCCCCTCCGTGCCAACTCGGACGCCTGAAATCGGGCAAAACGGCAGGTAGCATTTTCGTGGAGGACACAGGCTTCCACAGCAGACGCTAAGGTGAGGCTTTTCATTTTAAGAAGCTGCAGGCGTAGGCCACTAGAGGCAACGCCAATAACAATCTGGTCCCTGATCATGGACTCTGTGGTGGTGCCGTAACCGCAGGACTGCGCTAGAATCCGGAGGTGCGTCAAGAAGGGTTGAAAAAGCTCCTCCTTACCTTGCAGGCGTTGCTGAAAGAGGTATCTTTCAAAACTTTCATTTACTTCAACTTGAAAGTGCTGGTCCAGTTTGAGGATGACCGTGTCATATTTGGATTGGTTTTCGCCTTCTTCGAACACCAGTGAGTTGAAGACGTCGGTGGCGTGCTGACCTGCGTAGAAGAGGAGCATTGCAATCTTCGTGTCATCCGAGGCACTCTGTTTTTTTGGTGGCACGGATGTACAGGTCAAATCGCTGCCTGAAGAGCTTCCAATTGGTACCAAGGTTCCCCGCGACTTGCAACGGCTGCGGTTTGTCGGTGCGGTCCATGTCCAGAATGGCAGGTTAGTTGGCAGGTATCGATCCACTCCTGTAACCATGTGGTGTTGGGTGTTCTGACACACAGATGAGCCAACACGGTTGTATATGGTACAACGCTATTTTATTTAAACTTACTATGTACAGTTTTGTCTTGACACTCTGCACGTGGGGGTTCCCTGCTTGTGATGTTGTAACAGCTCTTCTCCGTGTCTTTGTCCCCAGACCTACTGACCACCAGGTGTCGTGCTCGTGCTTTTTATGTGGTTGGAGTTCTTGTCTGTGATTGGTTGTGGTGTTGTGTGCTCTGATTTGCCTGTTGGTGTGTCCATCATGATGTGTGTGTTTGAATATCATGACAGGGTACTGCTCTGTGTCTCTCTGGGGTACAGCTCTGTTTCTCTGGGGTATAGCTCTGTGTCTCTCGGGGGTACAGCTCTGTGTCTCTGGGGTACAGCTCTGTGTCTCTCAGGGGTACAGCTCTGTCTCTCTGGGGTACAGCTCTGTCTCTCTGGGGTACAGCTCTGTGTCTCTCTGGGGTACAGCTCTGTGTCTCTGGGGTACAGCTCTGTGTCTCTCTGGGGTACAGCTCTGTGTCTCTCGGGGGTACAGCTCTGTGTCTCTGGGGTACAGATCTGTGTCTCTCTGGGGTACAGCTCTGTTTCTCTGGGGTACAGCTCTGTGTCTCTCTGGGGTACAGCTCTGTTTCTCTGGGGTACAGCTCTGTGTCTCTCGGGGGTACAGCTCTGTCTCTCGGGGGTACAGCTCTGTGTCTCTCTGGGGTACAGCTCTGTCTCTCTGGGGTACAGCTCTGTGTCTCTCTGGGGTACAGCTATGTTTCTCTGGGGTACAGCTCTGTGTCTCTCTGGGGTACAGATCTGTCTCTCTGGGGTACAGCTCTGTGTCTCTCGGGGGTACAGCTCTGTCTCTCGGGGGTACAGCTCTGTGTCTCTCTGGGGTACAGCTCTGTCTCTCTGGGGTACAGCTCTGTGTCTCTGGGGTACAGCTCTGTGTCTCTCAGGGGTACAGCTCTGACTCTCGGGGGTACAGCTCTGTGTCTCTCTGGGGTACAGCTCTGTCTCTCTGGGGTACAGCTCTGTGTCTCTCGGGGGTACAGCTCTGTGTCTCTCTGGGGCACAGCTCTGTGTCTCTCGGGGGTACAGCTCTGTGTCTCTCGGGGGTACTGCTATGTGTCTCTCGGGGGTACAGCTCTGTCTCTCTGGGGTACAGCTCTGTGTGTATCTGGGGTACAGCTCTGTGTCTCTCTGGGGTACAGCTCTGTCTCTCTGGGGTACAGCTCTGTGTCTCTGTGGGGTACATCTCTGTGTCTCTCTGGGGTACAGCTCTGTGTCTCTCGGGGGTACAGCTCTGTCTCTCGGGGGTACAGCTCTGTGTCTCTCTGGGGTACAGCTCTGTCTCTCTGGGGTACAGCTCTGTGTCTCTGGGGTACAGCTCTGTGTCTCTCTGGGGTGCAGCTCTGACTCTCGGGGGTACAGCTCTGTGTCTCTCTGGGGTACAGCTCTGTCTCTCTGGGGTACAGCTCTGTGTCTCTCGGGGGTACAGCTCTGTGTCTCTCTGGGGCACAGCTCTGTGTCTCTCGGGGGTACAGCTCTGTGTCTCTCGGGGGTACTGCTATGTGTCTCTCGGGGGTACAGCTCTGTGTCTCTGGGGTACAGCTCTGTGTGTATCTGGGGTACAGCTCTGTGTCTCTCTGGGGTACAGCTCTGTCTCTCTGGGGTACAGCTCTGTGTCTCTGTGGGGTACATCTCTGTGTCTCTCTGGGGTACAGCTCTGTGTCTCTGGGGTACAGCTCTGTGTCTCTGGGGTACAGCTCTGTGTCTCTCTGGGGTACAGCTCTCTGTCTCTCTGGGGTACAGCTCTGTGTCTCTCTGGGGTACAGCTCTGTCTCTCTGGGGTACAGCTCTGTGTCTCTCTGGGGTACAGCTCTGTGTCTCTGGGGTACAGCTCTGTGTCTCTCTGGGGTACAGCTCTGTGTCTCTCTGGGGTACAGCTCTGTGTCTCTGGGGTACAGCTCCGTGTCTCTCTGGGGTACAGCTCTGTGTCTCTCTGGGGTACAGCTCTGTCTCTCGGGGGTACAGCTCTGTGTCTCTCTGGGGTACAGCTCTGTGTCTCTCTGGGGTACAGCTCTGTGTCTCTCTGGGGTACAGCTCTGTGTCTCTGGGGTACAGCTCTGTGTCTCTCTGGGGTACAGCTCTGTGTCTCTCTGGGGTACAGCTCTGTGTCTCGGGGGTACAGCTCTGTGTCTCTCTGGGGTACAGCTCTGTGTCTCTCGGGGGTACAGCTCTGTGTCTCTGGGGTACAGCTCTGTGTCTCTCTGGGGTACAGCTCTGTCTCTCTGGGGTAAAGCTCTGTGTCTCTCTGGGGTACAGCTCTGTGTCTCTCTGGGGTACAGCTCTGTGTGTATCTGGGGTACAGCTCTGTGTCTCTCTGGGGTAAAGCTCTGTCTCTCTGGGGTACAGCTCTGTGTCTCTCTCTGGGGTACAGCTCTGTGTCCCTCTGGGGTACAGCTCTGTGTCTCTCGGGGGTACAGCTCTGTGTCTCTCTGGGGTACAGCTCTGTCTCTCTGGGGTACAGCTCTGTCCCTCTGGGGTACAGCTCTGTGTCTCTCAGGGGTATAGCTCTTTGTCTCTCTCTGGGGTACAGCTCTGTGTCTCTCTCTGGGGTACAGCTCTGTGTCTCTCGGGGGTACAGCTCTGTCTCTCTGGGGTACAGCTCTGTCTCTCTGGGGTACAGCTCTGTGTCTCTCTGGGGTACAGCTCTGTCTCTCTGGGGTACAGCTCTGTCTCTCTGGAGTACAGCTCTGTGTCTCTCTGGGGTACAGCTCTGTCTCTCTGGGGTACAGCTCTGTGTCTCTCGGGGGTAAAGCTCTGCCTCTCTGGGGTACAGCTCTGTGTCTCTGGGGTACAGCTCTGTGTCTCTCTGGGGTACAGCTCTGCGTCTCTGGGGTACAGCTCTGTGTCTCTCTGGGGTACAGCTCTGTGTCTCTGGGGTACAGCTCTGTGTCTCTCTGGGGTACAGCTCTGTGTCTCTGGGGTACAGCTCTGTCTCTCGGGGGTACAGCTCTGTGTGTATCTGGTGTACAGCTCTGTGTCTCTCGGGGGTACAGCTCTGTCTCTCGGGGGTACAGCTCTGTGTGTATCTGGGGTACAGCTCTGTGTCTCTCGGGGGTACAGCTATGTCTCTCTGGGGTACAGCTCTGTGTCTCTCTGGGGTACAGCTCTGTGTCTCTCTGGGGTACAGCTCTGTGTCTCTGGGGTACAGCTCTGTGTCTCTCGGGGGTAAAGCTCTGCCTCTCTGGGGTACAGCTCTGTGTCTCGGGGGTACAGCTCTGTGTCTCTCTGGGGTACAGCTCTGCGTCTCTGGGGTACAGCTCTGTGTCTCTCTGGGGTACAGCTCTGTCTCTCTGGGGTACAGCTCTGTCTCTCGGGGGTACAGCTCTGTCTCTCTGGGGTACAGCTCTGTGTCTCTGGGGTACAGCTCTGTGTCTCTCTGGGGTACAGCATTGTGTCTCTGGGGTACAGCTCTGTCTCTCGGGGGTACAGCTCTGTGTCTCTCGGGGGTACAGCTCTGTCTCTCGGGGGTACAGCTCTGTCTCTCTGGGGTACAGCTCTGTCTCTCTGGGGTACAGCTCTGTGTCTCTGGGGTACAGCTCTGTGTCTCTCTGGGGTACAGCTCTGTGTCTCTGGGGTACAGCTCTGTGTCTCTCGGGGGTACAGCTCTGTCTCTCGGGGGTACAGCTCTGTCTCTCTGGGGTACAGCTCTGTGTCTCTCTGGGGTACAGCTCTGTCTCTCTGGGGTA
Source organism: Scyliorhinus torazame (assembly GCF_047496885.1). Taxonomy (NCBI): domain Eukaryota; kingdom Metazoa; phylum Chordata; class Chondrichthyes; order Carcharhiniformes; family Scyliorhinidae; genus Scyliorhinus; species Scyliorhinus torazame. Next base: position 14,426 of record NW_027309298.1, on the reverse strand, counting down.
CAGCTCTGTGTCTCTCTGGGGTACAGCTCTGTGTCTCTCGGGGGTACAGCTCTGTGTTTCTCTGGGGTACAGCTCTGTGTCTCTCTGGGGCACAGCTCTGTGTCTCTCGGGGGTACAGCTCTGTGTCTCTCTGGGGTACAGCTCTGTGTCTCTCTGGGGTACAGCTCTGTGTCTCTCGGGGGTACAGCTCTGTGTCTCTCTGGGGTACAGCTCTGTCTCTCTGGGGTACAGCTCTGTGTCTCTCTGGGGTACAGCTCTGTGTCTCTCTGGGGTACAGCTCTGTCTCTCTGGGGTACAGTTCTGTCTCTCTGTGGTACAGCTCTGTCTCTCTGGGGTACAGCTCTGTCTCTCGGGGGTACAGCTCTCTCTCTCTGGGGTACAGATCTGTGTCTCTCTGGGGTACAGCTCTGTGTCTCTCTGGGGTACAGCTCTGTGTCTCTCTGGGGTACAGCTCTGTGTCTCTCGGGGGTACAGCTCTGTGTCTCTCTGGGGTACAGCTCTGTGTCTCTCGGGGGTACAGCTCTGTCTATCGGGGGTACAGCTCTGTGTCTCTGGGGTACCGCTCTGTGTCTCTCGGGGGTACAGCTCTGTGTCTCTGGGGTACAGCTCTGTCTCTCTGGGGTACAGCTCGGTCTCTCTGGGGTACAGCTCTGTGTCTCTCTGGGGTACAGCTCTGTGTCTCTCTGGGGTACAGCTCTGTCTCTCGGGGGTACAGCTCTGTGTCTCTCGGGGGTACAGCTCTGTGTCTCTCTGGGGTACAGCTCTGTGTCTCTCAGGGGTACAGCTCTGTCTCTCTGGGGTACAGCTCTGTGTCTCTGGGGTACAGCTCTATGTCTCTCTGGGGCACAGCTCTGTGTCTCTCGGGGGTACAGCTCTGTGTCTCTCTGGGGTACAGCTCTGTCTCTCGGGGGTACAGCTCTGTGTCTCTCGGGGGTACAGCTCTGTGTCTCTCTGGGGTACAGCTCTGTCTCTCTGGGGTACAGCTCTGTCTCTCGGGGGTACAGCTCTGTGTCTCTCTGGGGTACAGCTCTGTCTCTCGGGGGTACAGCTCTGTGTCTCTCTGGGGTACAGCTCTGTGTCTCTCGGGGGTACAGCTCTGTGTCTCTCTGGGGTACAGCTCTGTCTCTCGGGGGTACAGCTCTGTGTCTCTCTGGGGTACAGCTCTGTGTCTCTCTGGGGTACAGCTCTGTCTATCGGGGGTACAGCTCTGTCTTGGGGTGAGCTGAAATCACACACGTTTTAAGATTCATTTTGAATTCTCTTCCTTTCCTTTAGGCCTGTCTGAACGGCAAAAATCTGTTGATCTTTGACAAGAGTGAGGCTGACTCCGAGATCAACGCTGTTAACATTTACGGCAATGTGAAAGTCGACAGTTTGAAGGCTTTTGACCTCCGCTGTGTGAAAACAGTAAGTGACTAAAATAAACGCAAAACGGGCCCGAAGCGATCACACCGAACATCATCAGAGGGTCAGTGCTGAGGGAGTGCCGCACTGTCAGAGGGTCAGTACTGAGGGAGTGCCGCACTGTCAGAGGGTCAGTACTGAGGGAGTGCCGCACTGTCAGGGGATCAGTACTGAGTGAGTGCTGCACTGTCAGAGTGTCAGTACTGAGGGAGTGCCGCACTGTCAGAGGGTCAGTGCTGAGGGAGTGCCGCACTGTCAGAGGGTCAGTACCGAGGGAGTGCTGCACTGTCAGAGGGTCAGTACTGAGGGAGTGCTGCACTGTCAGAGGGTCAGTACTGAGAGAGTGCCGCACTGTCAGAGGGTCAGTGCTGAGAGAGTGCGGCACTGTCAGAGGGTCAGTACTGAGGGAGTACTGCACTGTCAGAGGGTCAGTACTGAGGGAGTGCCGGACTGTCAGAGGGTCAGTACTGACGGAGTGCCGCACTGTCAGAGGGTCAGTACTGAGGGAGTGCTGCACTGTCAGAGGGTCAGTACTGAGGGAGTGCTGCACTGTCAGAGGGTCAGTACTGAGGGAGTGCTGCACTGTCAGAGGGTCAGTACTGACGGAGTGCCGCACTGTCAGAGGGTCAGTACTGAGGGAGTGCTGCACTGTCAGAGGGTCAGTACTGAGGGAGTGCTGCACTGTCAGAGGGTCAGTACTGAGGGAGTGCTGCACTGTCAGAGGGTCAGTACTGAGGGAGTACTGCACTGTCAGAGGGTCAGTACTGAGGGAGTGCCGGACTGTCAGAGGGTCAGTACTGAGGGAGTGCTGCACTGTCACAGGGTCAGTACTGAGGGAGTGCCGCACTGTCAGAGGGTCAGTACTGAGGGAGTGCCGCACTGTCAGAGGGTCAGTACTGAGGGAGTGCCGCACTGTCAGGGGATCAGTACTGAGTGAGTGCTGCACTGTCAGAGGGTCAGTACTGAGGGAGTGCCGCACTGTCAGAGGGTCAGTACTGAGGGAGTGCCGCACTGTCAGAGGGTCAGTACTGAGGGAGTGCCGCACTGTCAGAGGGTCAGTACTGAGTGAGTGCTGCACTGTCAGAGGGTCAGGACTGAGTGAGTGCCGCACTGTCAGAGGGTCAGTACTGAGGCAGTGCCGCACTGTCAGAGGGTCAGTACTGAGTGAGTGCTGCACTGTCAGAGGGTCAGTACTGAGGGAGTGCCGCACTGTCAGAGGGTCAGTACTGAGGGAGTGCCGCACTGTCAGCGGGTCAGTGCTGAGGGAGTGCCGCACTGTCAGAGGGTCAGTACTGAGGGAGTGCCGCACTGTCAGAGGGTCAGTACTGAGGGAGTGCCGCACTGTCAGAGGGTCAGTACTGAGGGAGTGCTGCACTGTCAGAGGGTCAGTACTGAGGGAGTGCCGCACTGTCAGAGGGTCAGTACTGAGGGAGTGCCGCACTGTCAGAGGGTCAGTACTGAGGGAGTGCTGCACTGTCAGAGGGTCAGTACTGAGGGAGTGCTGCACTGTCAGAGGGTCTGTACTGAGTGAGTGCCGCACTGTCAGAGGGTCAGTACTGAGCGAGTGCTGCACTGTCAGAGGGTCAGTACTGAGGGAGTGCTGCACTGTCAGAGGGTCAGTACTGAGGGAGCGCCGCACTGTCAGAGGGTCAGTACTGAGGGAGTGCCGCACTGTCAGAGGGTCAGTACTGAGCGAGTGCTGCACTGTCAGAGGGTCAGTACTGAGGGAGTGCCGCACTGTCAGAGGGTCTGTACTGAGGGAGTGCCGCACTGTCAGAGGGTCAGTACTGAGGGAGTGCCGCACTGTCAGAGGGTCAGTTCTGAGCGAGTGCCGCACTGTCAGAGGCTGAGTGCTGAGGGAGTGCCGCACTGTCAGGGGGTCAGTACTGAGGGAGTGCTGCACTGTCAGAAGGTCAGTTCTGAGGGAGTGCTGCACTGTCAGAGGGTCTTTACTGAGGGAGTGCCGCACTGTCAGAGGGTCAGTACTGAGGGAGTGCCGCACTGTCAGAGGGTCAGTACTGAGGGAGTGCCGCACTGTCAGAGTGTCAGTACTGAGGGAGTGCTGCACTGTCAGAGGGTCAGTACTGAGGGAGTGCCGCACTGTCAGAGGGTCAGTTCTGAGGGAGTGCCGCACTGTCAGAGGGTCAGTACTGAGGGAGTGCCGCACTGTCAGAGGGTCAGTACTGAGGGAGTGCTGCACTGTCAGAGGGTCAGTGCTGAGGGAGTGCCGCACTGTCAGCGGGTCAGTGCTGAGGGAGTGCCGCACTGTCAGAGGGTCAGTACTGAGGGAGTGCTGCACTGTCAGAGGGTCAGTCCTGACGGAGTGCTGCACTGTCAGAGGGTCAGTACTGAGGGAGTGCCGCACTGTCAGAGGGTCAGTACTGAGGGAGTGCCGCACTGTCAGTACTGAGGGAGTGCTGCACTGTCAGAGGGTCAGTGCTGAGGGAGTGCTGCACTGTCAGAGGGTCAGTACTGAGGGAGTGCTGCACTGTCAGAGGGTCAGTACTGAGGGAGTTCCGCACTGTCAGAGGGTTAGTACTGAGGGAGTGCTGCACTGTCAGAGTGTCAGTACTGAGGGAGTGCTGCACTCTCAGAGGGTCAGTACTGAGGGAGTTCCGCACTGTCAGAGGGTCAGTTCTGAGGGAGTGCCACACTGTCAGAGGGTCTGTACTGATGGAGTGCCGCACTGTCAGAGGGTCAGTACTGAGGGAGTGCTGCACTGTCAGAGGGTCAGTGCTGAGGGAGTGCCGCACTGTCAGAGGGTCAGTGCTGAGGGAGTGCCGCACTGTCAGAGGGTCAGTACTGAGGGAGTGCCGCACTGTCAGAGAGTCAGTACTGAGGGAGTGCTGCACTGTCAGAGGGTCTGTATGAGGGAGTGCTGCACTGTCAGCGGGTGAGTACTGAGGGAGTGCCGCACTGTCAGAGAGTCAGTACTGAGGGAGTGCTGCACTGTCAGAGGGTGAGTACTGAGGGAGTGCCGCACTGTCAGAGGGTCTGTACTGAGGGAGTGCTGCACTGTCAGAGGGTCAGTACTGAGGGAGAGCTGCACTGTCAGAGGGTCAGTACTGATGGAGTGCCGCACTGTCAGAGGGTCAGTACTGAGGGAGTGCCGCACTGTCAGAGGGTCAGTGCTGAGGGAGTGCCGCACTGTCAGAGGGTCAGTACTGAGGGAGTGCCGCACTGTCAGAGGGTCAGTACCGAGGGAGTGCTGCACTGTCAGAGGGTCAGTACTGAGGGAGTGCCGCACTGTCAGTGGGTCAGTGCTGAGGGAGTGCCGCACTGTCAGAGGGTCAGTGCTGAGCGAGTGCCGCACTGTCAGAGGGTCAGTACTGAGGGAGTGCCGCCCTGTCAGAGGGTCAGTACTGAGGGAGTGCGGCAATGTGGGAGGGTCAGTACTGAGGGAGTGGCGCACTGTCAGAGGGTCAGTGCTGAGGGAGTGCCGCACTGTCAGAGGGTCAGTACTGAGGGAGTGCCGCACTGTCAGTGGGTCAGTACTGAGGGAGTGCCGCACTGTCAGTGGGTCAGTACTGAGGGAACGCCGCACTGTCAGTGGGTCAGTACTGAGGGAGTGCTGCACTGTCAGAGGGTTAGTACTGAGGGAGTGCTGCACTGTCAGAGGGTCAGTACTGAGGGAGTGCCGCACTGTCAGAGGGTCAGTACTGAGGGAGTGCTGCACTGTCATAGGGTCAGTACTGAGGGAGTGCCGCACTGTCAGAGGGTCAGTACTGAGGGAGTGCCGCACTGTCAGAGGGTCAGTACTGAGGGACTGCCGCACTGTCAGAGGGTCAGTACTGAGGGACTGCCGCACTGTCAGAGGGTCACTACTGAGGGAGTGCCGCACTGTCAGAGGGTCAGTACTGAGGGAGTGCCGCACTGTCAGAGGGTCAGTACTGAGGGAGTGCTGCACTGTCAGAGGGTCAGTACTGAGGGAGTGCCGCACGGTCAGAGGGTCAGTGTTGAGGGAGTGCCGCACTGTCAGAGGGTCAGTACTGAGGGAGTGCTGCACTGTCAGAGGGTCAATACTGAGGGAGTGCCACACTGTCAGAGGTTCAGTACTGAGGGAGTGCTGCACTGTCAGAGGCTCAGTACTGAGGGAGTGCCGCACTGTCAGAGGGTCAGTACTGAGGGAGTGCTGCACTGTCAGAGGGTCAGTACTGAGGGAGTGCCACACTGTCAGAGGGTCAGTACTGAGGGAGTGCCGCACTGACAGAGGGTCAGTACTGAGGGAGTGCCGCACTGTCAGAGGGTCAGTACTGAGGGACTGCCGCACTGTCAGAGGGTCGGTACTGAGGGAGTGCCGCACTGTCAGTGAGTCAGTACTGAGGGAGTGCCGCAATGTCAGAGGGTCAGTACTGAGGGAGTGCTGCACTGTCAGAGGGTCAGTACTGAGGGAGTGCTGCACTGTCAGTGGGTCAGTAATGAGGGAGTGCCGCACTGTCAGGGGGTCAGTACTGAGGGAGTGCTGCACTGTCTGAGAGTCAGTACTGAGGGAGTGCCGCACTGTCAGAGGGTCAGTACTGAGGGAGCGCCGCACTGTCAGAGAGTCAGTACTGAGGGAGTGCCGCACTGTCAGAGGGTCAGTACTGAGCGAGTGCTGCACTGTCAGAGGGTCAGTACTGAGGGAGTGCCGCACTGTCAGAGGGTCTGTACTGAGGGAGTGCCGCACTGTCAGAGGGTCTTTACTGAGGGAGTGCTGCACTGTCAGAGGGTCAGTACTGAGGGAGTGCTGCACTGTCAGAAGGTCAGTTCTGAGGGAGTGCTGCACTGTCAGAGGGTCTTTACTGAGGGAGTGCCGCACTGTCAGAGGGTCAGTACTGAGGGAGTGCCGCACTGTCAGAGGGTCCGTACTGAGGGAGTGCCGCACTGTCAGAGTGTCAGTACTGAGGGAGTGCTGCACTGTCAGAGGGTCAGTACTGAGGGAGTGCCGCACTGTCAGAGGGTCAGTTCTGAGGGAGTGCCGCACTGTCAGAGGGTCAGTACTGAGGGAGTGCCGCACTGTCAGAGGGTCAGTACTGAGGGAGTGCTGCACTGTCAGAGGGTCAGTGCTGAGGGAGTGCCGCACTGTCAGCGGGTCAGTGCTGAGGGAGTGCCGCACTGTCAGAGGGTCAGTACTGAGGGAGTGCTGCACTGTCGGAGTGTCAGTACTGAGGGAGTTCCGCACTGTCAGAGCGTCAGTTCTGAGGGAGTGCTGCACTGTCAGAGGGTCAGTGCTGAGGGAGTGCCGCACTGTCAGAAGGTCAGTACTGAGGGAGTGCCGCACTGTCAGAGGGTCTGTACTGAGGGAGTGCCGCACTGTCAGAGGGTCAGTACTGAGGGAGTGCTGCACTGTCAGAGGGTCAGTGCTGAGGGAGTGCCGCACTGTCAGAGGGTCAGTGCTGAGGGAGTGCCGCACTGTCAGAGGGTCAGTACTGAGGGAGTGCCGCACTGTCAGAGAGTCAGTACTGAGGGAGTGCCGCACTGTCAGAGGGTCTGTATGAGGGAGTGCTGCACTGTCAGCGGGTGAGTACTGAGGGAGTGCCGCACTGTCAGAGGGTGAGTACTGAGGGAGTGCCGCACTGTCAGAGGGTCAGTACTGAGGGAGTGCTGCACTGTCAGAGGGTGAGTACTGAGGGAGTGCCGCACTGTCAGAGGGTCTGTACTGAGGGAGTGCTGCACTGTCAGAGGGTCAGTACTGAGGGAGAGCTGCACTGTCAGAGGGTCAGTACTGAGGGAGTGCCGCACTGTCAGAGGGTCAGTACTGATGGAGTGCCGCACTGTCAGAGGGTCAGTGCTGAGGGAGTGCCGCACTGTCAGAGGGTCAGTACTGAGTGAGTGCAGCACTGTCAGAGGGTCAGTACCGAGGGAGTGCTGCACTGTCAGAGGGTCAGTACTGAGGGAGTGCCGCACTGTCAGTGGGTCAGTGCTGAGGGAGTGCCGCACTGTCAGAGGGTCAGTGCTGAGCGAGTGCCGCACTGTCAGAGGGTCAGTACTGAGGGAGTGCCGCACTGTCAGAGGGTCAGTACTGAGGGAGTGCGGCACTGTGGGAGGGTCAGTACTGAGGGAGTGGCGCACTGTCAGAGGGTCAGTGCTGAGGGAGTGCCGCACTGTCAGAGGGTCAGTACTGAGGGAGTGCCGCACTGTCAGTGGGTCAGTACTGAGGGAGTGCTGCACTGTCAGTGGGTCAGTGCTGAGGGAGCGCCGCACTGTCAGTGGGTCAGTACTGAGGGAGTGCCGCACTGTCAGTGGGTCAGTACTGAGGGAGTGCTGCACTGTCAGTGGGTCAGTGCTGAGGGAGCGCCGCACTGTCAGTGGGTCAGTGCTGAGGGAGTGCCGCACTGTCAGAGGGTCAGTACTGAGGGAGTGCCGCACTGTCAGAGGGTCAGTACTGAGGGAGTGCTGCACTGTCATAGGGTCAGTACTGAGGGAGTGCCGCACTGTCAGAGGGTCAGTACTGAGGGAGTGCCGCACTGTCAGAGGGTCAGTACTGAGGGACTGCCGCACTGTCAGAGGGTCAGTACTGAGGGACTGCCGCACTGTCAGAGAGTCACTACTGAGGGAGTGCCGCACTGTCAGAGGGTCAGTACTGAGGCAGTGCTGCACTGTCAGAGGGTCAGTACTGAGGGAGTGCCGCACGGTCAGAGGGTCAGTGTTGAGGGAGTGCCGCACTGTCAGAGGGTCAGTACTGAGGGAGTGCTGCACTGTCAGAGGGTCAATACTGAGGGAGTGCCACACTGTCAGAGGTTCAGTACTGAGGGAGTGCTGCACTGTCAGAGGCTCAGTACTGAGGGAGTGCCGCACTGTCAGAGGGTCAGTACTGAGGGAGTGCTGCACTGTCAGAGGGTCAGTACTGAGGGAGTGCCACACTGTCAGAGGGTCAGTACTGAGGGAGTGCCGCACTGACAGAGGGTCAGTACTGAGGGAGTGCCGCACTGTCAGAGGGTCAGTACTGAGGGACTGCCGGACTGTCAGAGGGTCAGCACTGAGGGAGTGCCACACTGTCAGAGAGTCAGTACTGAGGGAGTGCCGCAATGTCAGAGGGTCAGTACTGAGGGAGTGCTGCACTGTCAGAGGGTCAGTGTTGAGGGAGTGCCGCACTGTCAGAGGGTCAGTACTGAGGGAGTGCTGCACTGTCAGAGGGTCAATACTGAGGGAGTGCCACACTGTCAGAGGTTCAGTACTGAGGGAGTGCTGCACTGTCAGAGGCTCAGTACTGAGGGAGTGCCGCACTGTCAGAGGGTCAGTACTGAGGGAGTGCTGCACTGTCAGAGGGTCAGTACTGAGGGAGTGCCACACTGTCAGAGGGTCAGTACTGAGGGAGTGCCGCACTGACAGAGGGTCAGTACTGAGGGAGTGCCGCACTGTCAGAGGGTCAGTACTGAGGGACTGCCGGACTGTCAGAGGGTCAGTACTGAGGGAGTGCCACACTGTCAGAGAGTCAGTACTGAGGGAGTGCCGCAATGTCAGAGGGTCAGTACTGAGGGAGTGCTGCACTGTCAGAGGGTCAGTACTGAGGGAGTGCCGCACTGTCTGAGGGTCAGTACTGAGGGAGTGCTGCACTGTCAGTGGGTCAGTAATGAGGGAGTGCCGCACTGTCAGGGGGTCAGTACTGAGGGAGTGCCGCACTGTCAGAGGGTCAGTACTGAGGGAGTGCTGCACTGTCAGAGAGTCAGTAATGAGGGAGTGCCGCACTGTCAGAGGGTCAGTGCTGAGGGAGCGCTGCACTGTCAGAGGGTCAGTACTGAGGGAGTGCCGCACTGTCAGAGGGTCAGCACTGAAGGAGTGCTGCACTGTCAGTGGGTCAGTAATGAGGGAGTGCCGCACTGTCAGAGGGTCAGTACTGAGGGAGTGCCGCACTGTCAGGGGGTCAGTACTGAGGGAGTGCTGCACTGTCAGAGGGTCAGTAATGAGGGAGTGCCGCACTGTCAGAGGGTCAATACTGAGGGAGTGCCACACTGTCAGAGGGTCAGTACTGAGGGAGTGCTGCACTGTCAGAGGCTCAGTACTGAGGGAGTGCCGCACTGTCAGAGGGTCAGTACTGAGGGAGTGCCGCACTGTCAGAGGGTCAGTACTGAGGGAGTGCCGCACTGTCAGAGGGTCAGTACTGAGGGAGTGCCGCACTGACAGAGGGTCAGTACTGAGGGAGTGCCGCACTGTCAGAGGGTCAGTACTGAGGGAGTGCCGCACTGTCAGAGGGTCAGTACTGAGGGAGTGCTGCACTGTCAGAGGGTCAGTACTGAGGGAGTGCTGCACTGTCAGAGGGTCAGTACTGAGGGAGTGCCGCACTGTCAGAGGGTCAGTGCTGAGAGAGTGCCGCACTGTCAGAGGGTCAGTACTGACGGAGTGCCGCACTGTCAGAGGGTCAGTACTGAGGGAGTGCTGCACTGTCAGAGGGTCAGTACTGAGGGAGTGCCGCACTGTCAGAGCGTCAGTGCTGAGAGAGTGCCGCACTGTCAGAGGGTCAGTACTGACGGAGTGCCGCACTGTCAGAGGGTCAGTACTGAGGGAGTGCTGCACTGCCAGAGGGTCAGTACTGAGGGAGTGCTGCACTGTCAGAGGGTCAGTACTGAGGTAGTGCCGCACTGTCAGAGGGTCAGTACTGAGGGAGTGCCGCACTGTCAGAGGGTCAGTACTGAGTGAGTGCTGCACTGTCAGAGGGTCAGTACTGAGGGAGTGCCGCACTGTCAGAGGGTCAGTACTGAGGGAGTGCCGCACTGTCAGAGGGTCAGTACTGAGTGAGTGCTGCACTGTCAGAGGGTCAGTACTGAGGGAGCGCCGCACTGTCAGAGGGTCAGTACTGAGGGAGTGCCGCACTGTCAGAGGGTCAGTACTGAGTGAGTGCTGCACTGTCAGAGGGTCAGTACTGAGGGAGTGCCGCACTGTCAGAGGGTCAGTACTGAGGGAGTGCCGCACTGTCAGAGGGTCAGTACTGAGTGAGTGCCGCACTGTCAGAGGGTCAGTACTGAGGGAGTGCCGCACTGTCAGAGGGTCAGTACTGAGTGAGTGCTGCACTGTCAGAGGGTCAGTACTGAGGGAGTGCCGTACTGTCAGAGGGTCAGTACTGAGTGAGTGCCGCACTGTCAGAGGGTCAGTACTGAGGGAGTGCCGCACTGTCAGAGGGTCAGTACTGAGGGACTGCCGCACTGTCAGAGGGTCAGTACTGAGGGACTGCCGCACTGTCAGAGGGTCACTACTGAGGGAGTGCCGCACTGTCAGAGGGTCAGTACTGAGGCAGTGCTGCACTGTCAGAGGGTCAGTACTGAGGGAGTGCCGCACGGTCAGAGGGTCAGTGTTGAGGGAGTGCCGCACTGTCAGAGGGTCAGTACTGAGGGAGTGCTGCACTGTCAGAGGGTCAATACTGAGGGAGTGCCACACTGTCAGAGGTTCAGTACTGAGGGAGTGCTGCACTGTCAGAGGCTCAGTACTGAGGGAGTGCCGCACTGTCAGAGGGTCAGTACTGAGGGAGTGCTGCACTGTCAGAGGGTCAGTACTGAGGGAGTGCCACACTGTCAGAGGGTCAGTACTGAGGGAGTGCCGCACTGACAGAGGGTCAGTACTGAGGGAGTGCCGCACTGTCAGAGGGTCAGTACTGAGGGACTGCCGGACTGTCAGAGGGTCAGCACTGAGGGAGTGCCACACTGTCAGAGAGTCAGTACTGAGGGAGTGCCGCAATGTCAGAGGGTCAGTACTGAGGGAGTGCTGCACTGTCAGAGGGTCAGTGTTGAGGGAGTGCCGCACTGTCAGAGGGTCAGTACTGAGGGAGTGCTGCACTGTCAGAGGGTCAATACTGAGGGAGTGCCACACTGTCAGAGGTTCAGTACTGAGGGAGTGCTGCACTGTCAGAGGCTCAGTACTGAGGGAGTGCCGCACTGTCAGAGGGTCAGTACTGAGGGAGTGCTGCACTGTCAGAGGGTCAGTACTGAGGGAGTGCCACACTGTCAGAGGGTCAGTACTGAGGGAGTGCCGCACTGACAGAGGGTCAGTACTGAGGGAGTGCCGCACTGTCAGAGGGTCAGTACTGAGGGACTGCCGGACTGTCAGAGGGTCAGTACTGAGGGAGTGCCACACTGTCAGAGAGTCAGTACTGAGGGAGTGCCGCAATGTCAGAGGGTCAGTACTGAGGGAGTGCTGCACTGTCAGAGGGTCAGTACTGAGGGAGTGCTGCACTGTCAGTGGGTCAGTAATGAGGGAGTGCCGCACTGTCAGGGGGTCAGTACTGAGGGAGTGCCGCACTGTCAGAGGGTCAGTACTGAGGGAGTGCTGCACTGTCAGAGAGTCAGTAATGAGGGAGTGCCGCACTGTCAGAGGGTCAGTGCTGAGGGAGCGCTGCACTGTCAGAGGGTCAGTACTGAGGGAGTGCCGCACTGTCAGAGGGTCAGCACTGAAGGAGTGCTGCACTGTCAGTGGGTCAGTAATGAGGGAGTGCCGCACTGTCAGAGGGTCAGTACTGAGGGAGTGCCGCACTGTCAGGGGGTCAGTACTGAGGGAGTGCTGCACTGTCAGAGGGTCAGTAATGAGGGAGTGCCGCACTGTCAGAGGGTCAATACTGAGGGAGTGCCACACTGTCAGAGGGTCAGTACTGAGGGAGTGCTGCACTGTCAGAGGCTCAGTACTGAGGGAGTGCCGCACTGTCAGAGGGTCAGTACTGAGGGAGTGCCGCACTGTCAGAGGGTCAGTACTGAGGGAGTGCCGCACTGTCAGAGGGTCAGTACTGAGGGAGTGCCGCACTGACAGAGGGTCAGTACTGAGGGAGTGCCGCACTGTCAGAGGGTCAGTACTGAGGGAGTGCCGCACTGTCAGAGGGTCAGTACTGAGGGAGTGCTGCACTGTCAGAGGGTCAGTACTGAGGGAGTGCTGCACTGTCAGAGGGTCAGTACTGAGGGAGTGCCGCACTGTCAGAGGGTCAGTGCTGAGAGAGTGCCGCACTGTCAGAGGGTCAGTACTGACGGAGTGCCGCACTGTCAGAGGGTCAGTACTGAGGGAGTGTAGCACTGTCAGAGGGTCAGTACTGAGGGAGTGCCGCACTGTCAGAGCGTCAGTGCTGAGAGAGTGCCGCACTGTCAGAGGGTCAGTACTGACGGAGTGCCGCACTGTCAGAGGGTCAGTACTGAGGGAGTGCTGCACTGCCAGAGGGTCAGTACTGAGGGAGTGCTGCACTGTCAGAGGGTCAGTACTGAGGTAGTGCCGCACTGTCAGAGGGTCAGTACTGATGGAGTGCCGCACTGTCAGAGGGTCAGTACTGAGTGAGTGCTGCACTGTCAGAGGGTCAGTACTGAGGGAGTGCCGCACTGTCAGAGGGTCAGTACTGAGGGAGTGCCGCACTGTCAGAGGGTCAGTACTGAGTGAGTGCTGCACTGTCAGAGGGTCAGTACTGAGGGAGCGCCGCACTGTCAGAGGGTCAGTACTGAGGGAGTGCCGCACTGTCAGAGGGTCAGTACTGAGTGAGTGCTGCACTGTCAGAGGGTCAGTACTGAGGGAGTGCCGCACTGTCAGAGGGTCAGTACTGAGGGAGTGCCGCACTGTCAGAGGGTCAGTACTGAGTGAGTGCCGCACTGTCAGAGGGTCAGTACTGAGGGAGTGCCGCACTGTCAGAGGGTCAGTACTGAGTGAGTGCTGCACTGTCAGAGGGTCAGTACTGAGGGAGTGCCGTACTGTCAGAGGGTCAGTACTGAGGGAGTGCCGCACTGTCAGCGGGTCAGTGCTGAGGGAGTGCTGCACTGTCAGAGGGACAGTACTGAGGGAGTGCCGCACTGTCAGAGGGTCAGTACTGAGGGAGTGCCGCACTGTCAGAGGGTCAGTACTGAGGGAGTGCCGCACTGACAGAGGGACAGTACTGAGGGAGTGCCGCACTGTCAGAGGGTCAGTACTGAGGGAGTGCAGCACTGTCAGAGGGTCAGTACTGAGGGAGAGCCGCACTGTCAGAGGGTCAGTGCTGAGGGAGTGCTGCACTGTCAGAGGGTCAGTGCTGAGGGAGTGCCGCACTGTCAGAGGGTCAGTACTGAGGGAGTGCCGCACTGTCAGAGGGTCAGTACTGAGGGAGTGCCGCACTGTCAGAGGGTCAGTACTGAGGGAGTGCAGCGCTGTCAGAGGGTCAGTACTGAGGGAGTGCTGCACTGTCAGAGGGTCAGTACTGAGGGAGTGCTGCACTGTCATAGGGTCAGTACTGAGGGAGTGCTGCACTGTCAGAGGATCAGTACTGAGGGAGTGCCGCACTGTCAGAGTGTCAGTACTGAGGCGAGTGCCGCACTGTCAGAGGGTCTGTACTGAGTGAGTGCCGCACTGTCAGAGGGTCTGTACTGAGGGAGTGCCGCACTGTCAGAGGGTCAGTACTGAGGGAGTGCCGCACTGTCAGAGGGTCAGTTCTGAGCGAGTGCCGCACTGTCAGAGGCTCAGTGCTGAGGGAGTGCCGCACTGTCAGAGGGTCAGTACTGATGGAGTGCCGCACTGTCAGAGGGTCAGTACTGAGCGAGTGCTGCACTGTCAGAGGGTCAGTACTGAGGGAGTGCCGCACTGTCAGAGGGTCTGTACTGAGGGAGTGCCGCACTGTCAGAGGGTCAGTACTGAGGGAGTGCCGCACTGTCAGAGGGTCAGTTCTGAGCGAGTGCCGCACTGTCAGAGGCTCAGTGCTGAGGGAGTGCCGCACTGTCAGGGGGTCAGTACTGAGGGAGTGCTGCACTGTCAGAAGGTCAGTTCTGAGGGAGTGCTGCACTGTCAGAGGGTCTTTACTGAGGGAGTGCCGCACTGTCAGAGGGTCAGTACTGAGGGAGTGCCGCACTGTCAGAGGGTCAGTACTGAGGCAGTGCCGCACTGTCAGAGGGTCAGTACTGAGGGAGTGCAGCACTGTCAGAGGGTCAGTACTGAGGGAGAGCCGCACTGTCAGAGGGTCAGTGCTGAGGGAGTGCTGCACTGTCAGAGGGTCAGTGCTGAGGGAGTGCCGCACTGTCAGAGGGTCAGTACTGAGGGAGTGCCGCACTGTCAGAGGGTCAGTACTGAGGGAGTGCCGCACTGTCAGAGGGTCAGTACTGAGGGAGTGCCGCACTGTCAGA
>NW_027309297.1:32500-40000 GCF_047496885.1 Scyliorhinus torazame | reverse complement strand
ACGGGGGGTACACGGCTTCCCTCCCGACAGGGAATCAGGCACCGGGTTCAGCTACAAAATACGGTGCGACCGGCTCGCGCCGTCCAGGCGGAAGAGGCACGCCACACGCACGGGAGCAGTGTGCGACCCTTTTAGTTCTTCCTTTCGTTGCCAGAGAACGTGTGTTCGGCCACAGGAACGGGGACACAGTGCTAGGAAAAGCCGACACTGAGGACTCGGAGCCTGCCCGTTCCAGGGCTCGAGATATTGCCACTGCGATCTGCTCGACAGAGAGAGAGCAAACGCACGCCTCGGCCTCACAAGGGCTGCGAGAATTCTCGGTCGATGTCCGTCTGTGACTCGGGGCGGCGGGGGAACCCACACAGCACGGGGAGGGTCAACCGCTCAGCCTGAACACCAGCCCACAATAGCGCTGGCCCGCCGAGGGCCCTCCCACGTCGGACACGACTCGCCTGATCGTTCGAGAGGTAGGTGCCGAGAGGTACGCCGCCGTGTGCGGAAGGAAGCAACAACGACTGGCCGCCACGGGCGTGACCTCTCGCGCCCGAGAATCTGCTCTCGGCCAAGGCTTTCGGCGCTCGCACGACACTTGCAACCAGCCGGCGTGCGGCGCCTGACTTCAATCAGGTTTCTGGGAACGCCCCGACATGTGCCTCTGTGCAACCCGTTAACCGTGACACATGCGACTGCAACCCAAGGGAACCAGGCACGGGAACGCCGCCGCCCCGCGTCGCCTGAAAACAGACTTGGGCACCCTGGCCTCCAGGTGTGCCCGAAAACAAGACAAGAGGTGCCCAGTCACAAAGGCTAAACCTCGACAGACATTTTATAATGTGTCTTCTACCATATATGTCTGTCTCTTCTTGAATTATTGTACAAGGATATATATATATAATTGTGTCTTTGTTTTCTCGCCATTAAAAACTTTGTAAGTGTTTCTCTCTCGCCACAGAAAAAACACTTTGTCTGTTTTTTTTACAAGTATGTTTCTCACACAAGAGTTCACAGAAACACATTGTTTGTATCAGAGTTACCGCGGCTCGGACTCTGACCGATTTTTAGGCCGGCAAATGAGTTCGAAAAGTCCGTCAAAATTGTTGCTAAAACCCCTTGAGGACTTCCGAGTGCTCATTGGTAAGGCCTTCGATTTGAAATCGGGACCGTACCTCAAAGTAGCACTTTCCTGGGTACTTTCAAAGTGCTACCGCTGCCAGAAAATGTTCTAAAAATCGTGTTCCCGAAAATCTCCGGGGCACCCCCGCCAACCCCTCGTGACGCCAAATGCAAATGGCAAATCGGCGGGAGGTCGCCCGGTAGTCCATCCGAGGAAGGCGCTCCAAATCCCCGCAAATCGACTTTTTCAAAACCTCATCGGCACTACCGAGGGCAAGTGGTTAACCAGCTGTCCGAGACATTCGACCACAAATGCAAGTGGCAGCTCGGCGGGACCAATCCACTCCACCATAGCGGGAACACCCCCACTCTGTCCTCGGTAAATCGGCTGGACACGACCTCATACACTTCCGAGGGCAAGTGATTAACTAACGGTAGGGTGCACTTTTCATATATGCACGTGCCCCATCGGCGGGACCAATCCACTCCTCCGTTCCGCTCTCCTGCAACCTTGGCCCCGGTAAAGCGGCGGCACAGGACCTCATAGACCTCCTGGAAGTCGCCAGAGGCTAAGTCCGACTGGTTTATGACTTGCCACTGCCTGGACCTGCCCCCACAGGCTAAGTCCGACTGGTTTATGACTTGCCACTGTCTCCACCTCCCTCCACAGGCTAAGTCCGACTGGTTTATGACTTGCCACTGTCTCCACCAGCCTCCACAGGCTAAGTCCGACTGGTTTATGATTTGCCACTGTCTCCACTGGTTCATGACTTGCCACTGCCTGGACCTGCCTCCACAGGCTAAGTCCGACTGGTTTATGACTTGCCACTGCCTGGACCTGCCCCCACAGGCTAAGTCCGACTGGTTTATGACTTGCCACTGTCTCCACCTCCCTCCACAGGCTAAGTGCGACTGGTTTATGACTTGCCACTGTCTCCACCAGCCTCCACAGGCTAAGTCCGACTGGTTTATGATTTGCCACTGTCTCCACTGGTTCATGACTTGCCACTGCCTGGACCTGCCCCCACGGGCTAAGTCCGACTGGTTTATGACTTGCCACTGTCTCCCACCTTCCCTCCACAGGCTAAGTGCGACTGGTTTATGACTTGCCACTGTCTCCACCAGCCTCCACAGGCTAAGTCCGACTGGTTTATGATTTGCCACTGTCTCCACTGGTTCATGACTTGCCACTGCCTGGACCTGCCTCCACAGGCTAAGTCCGACTGGTTTATGACTTGCCACTGTCTCCACCAGCCTCCACAGGACAAGTCCGACTGGTTTATGATTTGCCACTGTCTCCACTGGTTCATGACTTGCCACTGCCTGGAACTGCCTCCACAGGCTAAGTCCGACTGGTTTATGACTTGCCACTGTCTCCACCAGCCTCCACAGGCTAAGTCCGACTGGTTTATGATTTGCCACTGTCTCCACTGGTTCATGACTTGCCACTGCCTGGCCCTGCCTCCACAGGCTGAGTCCGACTGGTTTATGATTTGCCACTGGTTCATGACTTGCCACTGCCTGGACCTGCCTCCACAGGCTGAGTCCGACTGGTTTATGATTTCCCACTGGTTCATGACTTGCCACTGCCTGGACCTGCCTCCACAGGCTGAGTCCGACTGGTTTATGATTTGCCACTGGTTCATGACTTGCCACTGCCTGGCCCTGCCTCCACAGGCTGAGTCCGACTGGTTTATGATTTGCCACTGGTTCATGACTTGCCACTGCCTGGACCTGCCTCCACAGGCTGAGTCCGACTGGTTCATGACTTGCCACTGCCTGGACCTGCCTCCACAGGCTTAAGTCCGACTGGTTTATGACTTGCCACTGTCTCCACCAGCCTCCACAGGCTAAGTCCGACTGGTTTATGATTTGCCACTGTCTCCACCAGCCTCCACTGGTTCATGACTTGCCACCGACTCGGCCAGCCTCCCAGGCGAAGCGCGGGCGTTTGGTGACAATTCCAAGGCAGACCAAGGCAAACACGGCCCCTTGCGCGGCGGGGAGCCGTGCCCGGCCTCGGCGGGGCGTCGGGCCGCCGTTTGGAGCGCCGGCCGAAAACCCGAAAAAAGGGCGAAAATCGGAAAGAATTCGCGCCCGATCGGGCCGAGCGGCCGGCGGGGCGGCAGCCCGGGTCGGTCTCCGCAGACCTGGAGGCTCGAGGGGACCTTTCCGACCAAAGTCCATTTCTCGATTTTCCACCTCCTACCAATCTGCAGGTACCCCGCCAACCCCTCGGGACGCCAAACGCAAATGGCAAATCGGCGGGAGGGCGCCCGGTAGTCCATCCGAGGAAGGCGCTCCAAGTCCCCGCAGATCGGCTTTTTCAAAACCTCATCGGCACTACCGAGGGCAAGTGGTTAACCAGCTGTCCGAGACACTCGACCACAAATGCAAGTGGCAGCTCGGCGGGACCAATCCGCTCCCTTTAGCGGGAACACCCCCACTGTGTCCCCGGTACCACGGCTGGACACGACCTCATACACTTCCGAGGGCAAGTGATTAACTAACGGTAGGGTGCACTTTTCATATATGCACGTGCCCCGTCGGCGGGACCAATCCACTCCTCCGTTCCGCTCTCCTGCAACCTTGGCCCCGGTAAAGCGGCGGCACAGGACCTCATAGACCTCCTGGAAGTCGCCAGAGGCTAAGTCCGACTGGTTTATGACTTGCCACTGCCTGGCCCTGCCTCCACAGGCTAAGTCCGACTGGTTTATGACTTGCCACTGGTTCATGACTTGCCACTGCCTGGCCCTGCCTCCACAGGCTAAGTCCGACTGGTTTATGATTTGCCACTGGTTCATGACTTGCCACTGCCTGGCCCTGCCTCCACAGGCTAAGTCCGACTGGTTTATGATTTGCCACTGGTTCATGACTTGCCACTGCCTGGCCCTGCCTCCCACACGCTAAGTCCGACTGGTTTATGATTTGCCACTGGTTCATGACTTGCCACTGCCTGGACCTGCCTCCACAGGCTAAGTCCGACTGGTTTATGATTTGCCACTGGTTCATGACTTGCCACTGCCTGGACCTGCCTCCACAGGCTAAGTCCGACTGGTTTATGATTTGCCACTGGTTCATGACTTGCCACTGCCTGGCCCTGCCTCCACAGGCTGAGTCCGACTGGTTTATGACTTGCCACTGCCTGGACCTGCCTCCACAGGCTAAGTCCGACTGGTTTATGACTTGCCGCTGCCTGGACCAGCCTCCACAGGCTAAGTCCGACTGGTTTTATGACTTGCCACAGTCTCCGCCAGACTCCACTGGTTCATGACTTGCCACCGCCTCGACCAGCCTCCCCAGGCTAAGTCCGAGCGTTGCGGTGGCCATGCCAGTGCCGACGAGGTCTGATCCGGTCCCTCGCGCTCCGGAGAGACGTCCCCGGCCTCGGCGGGGCGTCGGGCCGCCGTTTGGAGCGCCGGCCGAAAACCCGAAAAAAGGGCGAAAATCGGAAGAAATTCGCGCCCGATCGGGCCGAGCGGCCGGCGGGGCGGCAGCCCGGGTCGGTCTCCGCAGACCTGGAGGCTCGAGGGGACCTTTCCGACCAAAGTCCATTTCTCGATTTTCCACCTCCTACCAATCTGCAGGTACCCCGCCAACCCCTCGTGACGCCAAACGCAAGTGGCAGACCAGCGGGACGGACCACCGGTAGTCATGCCGGGAATGAGGTCTCGGCGTCGGCATAAGGTGGGTGGATCGGACCCCCATCCGGCCTACGGTTCTTTTTCAAAACGGCGCCCCCGGCTCCCGCCGGCGGCGGCCTTGGCGGCCGGGTGGGCGCCCCTCCTCGAATCGCCACCCTGCCCCGGGGTGAGCCGCTTCGCCGCCGCCCGGCGCCGTCAACAACCTTGTCCTGGTTTATGACTTGTCACCGCCGCTGGTTTATGACTTGTCACCGCCGCTGGTTTATGACTTGTCAGCACCGGCGGACGGCCTCTCGCCGCCCTTTGGACGCCCCGGCGGCGGACCGTGACCCCCCCACGGCTGGCCCGCGCGGGGCCCGCCACCCGCCCAAGGGGCGCCCCCTGCCGTTCGCCCACCTAACGCACGGCTGGAACAGCACCAAGCCCCGCAGCCGGCCAACGGCGGCACACACTGACCGCAGCCCACCGGAGGCACGTCGGGCCGTGGCCGTACCCCGCCCGACAGCGCCCCCTGCGGGCCACGGACCAGGCGGACGTTGGGACGAGACGATCCCCGGCCGAGGCGCTCTCTGAGCCCGCCAGGGACCGGTGCACCGCCGGCGGACGCTGCACCCCGGTACACGAGCGCCCTCTGCCCGCCGGGGACCGGTGCACCGCCGGGGGAGTCTGCACCGGGCCCAGGAGCTCCCTCTGCCCGCCAGGAACCGGGGGGACCGCCGGCGGAGGCTGCACCGGGCCCAGCAGGTCACTCTGCCCGCCAGGGGACCGGGGGGACCGCCGGCGGAGGCTGAGCCCGGCCCAGGAGCTCCCTCTGCCCGCCAGGAACCGGGGGGACCGCCGGCGGAGGCTGAACCCGGCCCAGGAGGTCACTCTGCCCGCCAGGGACCGGGGGGACCGCCGGCGGAGGCTGCACCGGGGCCCACGAGCTCCCTCTGCCCGCCAGGGACCGGGGGGACCGCCGCCGGAGGCTGCACCCGGCCCAGGAGCTCCCTCTGCCCGCCAGGGACCGGGGGGACCGCCGGCGGAGGCTGCACCCGGCCCAGGAGCTCCACTCTGCCCGCCAGTGACCGGGGGGACCGCCGCCGGAGGCTGCACCCGGCCCAGTAGCTCCCTCTGCCCGCCAGGGACCGGGGGGTCCTCCGGCGGAGGCTGCACCCGGCCCAGGAGGTCCCTCTGCCCGCCAGGGACCGGGGGGACCGCCGGCGGAGGCGGCACCGGGCCCAGGAGCTCCCTCTGCCCGCCAGGGACCGGGGGGACCCGCCGCCGGAGGCTGCACCCGGCCCAGGAGCTCCCTCTGCCCGCCAGGGACCGGGGGGACCGCCGGCGGAGGCTGCACCCGGCCCAGGAGGTCCCTCTGCCCGCCAGGGACAGGGTGTAACGCCGGCGGAGGCTGCCTCCGGCCCAGGAGGTCCGTCTGCCCGCCAGGGACCGGGGGGACCGCCGAGGAGTCTCTGCCCGTCCCAGATACTCCCTATCCCTACCCCTAACCGTATCCCTAACCCTATCGCCTAACCCTAACCCTATCCCTAACCCTAACCCTAACCCTATCCCTAACTCTAACCCCATCGCCTAACCCTAACCCTATCCCGAACCCTATCCCTAACCCTAACCCTATCCCTAACCCTAACCCTAACCCTATCCCTAACCCTAACCCTATCCCTAACGCTAACCCTAACCCTATCCCTAACCCTAACCCTAACCCTAACCCTATCCCTAACCCTAACCCTAACCCTATCCCTAACCCTATCGCCTAACCCTAACCCTATCCCTAACCCTATCGCCTAACCCTAACCCTAACCCTATCCCTAACCCTATCCCTAACCCTAACCCTATCCCCTAACCCTAAACCTATCCCTAACCCTAACCCTAACCCTAGCTCTAACCCCATCGCCTAACCCTAACCCTATCCCTAACCCTAACCCTATCCCTAACCCTAACCCTAACCCTAACCCTAACCCTATCGCCTAACCCTATCCCTAAACCCTAACCCTATCCCTAACCCTAACCCTAACCCTATCCCTAACCCTAACCCTATCCCTAACCCTAACCCTATCGCCTAACCCTAACCCTATCCCTAACCCTAACCCTATCGCCTAACCCTAACCCTATCCCTAACCCTAACCCTATCGCCTAACCCTAACCCTATCCCTAACCCTAACCCTATCCCTAACCCTAACCCTAACCCTATCCCTAACCCTAACCCTAACCCTATCCCTAACCCTAACCCTAACCCTATCCCTAACCCTATCGCCTAACCCCTATCCCTAACCCTAACCCTATCCCTAACCCTATCGCCTAACCCTAAACCGAACCCCAACCGCAACCCCCAACACCAAAAGGCACCGGGCCGTAAGCCTGCACCCGCACCGGCAGTGCCCTAGCCCCCTCGGGGAAGAAGGGACTCCGTCTCCACACCGCACCCGCCCCAGCTGCGCTCTCTCCCCGCCACCGCCGAAGGCACACGATTTGAACCGCTCCTCCCGTCCGGGGAAGCACACTCGGCAGCACGCCAACCTCCTTCCCAACGGGACCAGGACCGAAGGGCACACAGACCCTCCACCACCCCACCAACGTGACCCCAAGCCCGGGCACCCCCTTCAAATTCGCCCGCTGGGACGTGTATTAAGCCCGGCAACAGTTATTCAAGCAAAACCGCAGCCGCAAGTTGAAGTGACAACTCATTAACCAAAACAATATTGGGCAAGTCATAAACCACTTTCCACTCTGGACAAGTCATAAACCA
>NW_027309297.1:15000-20000 GCF_047496885.1 Scyliorhinus torazame | reverse complement strand
GAGGTCGCCCGGTAGTCCATCCGAGGAAGGCGCTCCAAATCCCCGCAAATCGACTTTTTCAAAACCTCATCGGCACTACCGAGGGCAAGTGGTTAACCAGCTGTCCGAGACATTCGACCACAAATGCAAGTGGCAGCTCGGCGGGACCAATCCACTCCACCATAGCGGGAACACCCCCACTCTGTCCTCGGTAAATCGGCTGGACACGACCTCATACACTTCCGAGGGCAAGTGATTAACTAACGGTAGGGTGCACTTTTCATATATGCACGTGCCCCATCGGCGGGACCAATCCACTCCTCCGTTCCGCTCTCCTGCAACCTTGGCCCCGGTAAAGCGGCGGCACAGGACCTCATAGACCTCCTGGAAGTCGCCAGAGGCTAAGTCCGACTGGTTTATGACTTGCCACTGCCTGGACCTGCCCCCACAGGCTAAGTCCGACTGGTTTATGACTTGCCACTGTCTCCACCTCCCTCCACAGGCTAAGTCCGACTGGTTTATGACTTGCCACTGTCTCCACCAGCCTCCACAGGCTAAGTCCGACTGGTTTATGATTTGCCACTGTCTCCACTGGTTCATGACTTGCCACTGCCTGGACCTGCCTCCACAGGCTAAGTCCGACTGGTTTATGACTTGCCACTGCCTGGACCTGCCCCCACAGGCTAAGTCCGACTGGTTTATGACTTGCCACTGTCTCCACCTCCCTCCACAGGCTAAGTGCGACTGGTTTATGACTTGCCACTGTCTCCACCAGCCTCCACAGGCTAAGTCCGACTGGTTTATGATTTGCCACTGTCTCCACTGGTTCATGACTTGCCACTGCCTGGACCTGCCCCCACGGGCTAAGTCCGACTGGTTTATGACTTGCCACTGTCTCCACCTTCCCTCCACAGGCTAAGTGCGACTGGTTTATGACTTGCCACTGTCTCCACCAGCCTCCACAGGCTAAGTCCGACTGGTTTATGATTTGCCACTGTCTCCACTGGTTCATGACTTGCCACTGCCTGGACCTGCCTCCACAGGCTAAGTCCGACTGGTTTATGACTTGCCACTGTCTCCACCAGCCTCCACAGGACAAGTCCGACTGGTTTATGATTTGCCACTGTCTCCACTGGTTCATGACTTGCCACTGCCTGGAACTGCCTCCACAGGCTAAGTCCGACTGGTTTATGACTTGCCACTGTCTCCACCAGCCTCCACAGGCTAAGTCCGACTGGTTTATGATTTGCCACTGTCTCCACTGGTTCATGACTTGCCACTGCCTGGCCCTGCCTCCACAGGCTGAGTCCGACTGGTTTATGATTTGCCACTGGTTCATGACTTGCCACTGCCTGGACCTGCCTCCACAGGCTGAGTCCGACTGGTTTATGATTTCCCACTGGTTCATGACTTGCCACTGCCTGGACCTGCCTCCACAGGCTGAGTCCGACTGGTTTATGATTTGCCACTGGTTCATGACTTGCCACTGCCTGGCCCTGCCTCCACAGGCTGAGTCCGACTGGTTTATGATTTGCCACTGGTTCATGACTTGCCACTGCCTGGACCTGCCTCCACAGGCTGAGTCCGACTGGTTCATGACTTGCCACTGCCTGGACCTGCCTCCACAGGCTTAAGTCCGACTGGTTTATGACTTGCCACTGTCTCCACCAGCCTCCACAGGCTAAGTCCGACTGGTTTATGATTTGCCACTGTCTCCACCAGCCTCCACTGGTTCATGACTTGCCACCGACTCGGCCAGCCTCCCCAGGCGAAGCGCGGGCGTTTGGTGACAATTCCAAGGCAGACCAAGGCAAACACGGCCCCTTGCGCGGCGGGGAGCCGTGCCCGGCCTCGGCGGGGCGTCGGGCCGCCGTTTGGAGCGCCGGCCGAAAACCCGAAAAAAGGGCGAAAATCGGAAAGAATTCGCGCCCGATCGGGCCGAGCGGCCGGCGGGGCGGCAGCCCGGGTCGGTCTCCGCAGACCTGGAGGCTCGAGGGGACCTTTCCGACCAAAGTCCATTTCTCGATTTTCCACCTCCTACCAATCTGCAGGTACCCCGCCAACCCCTCGGGACGCCAAACGCAAATGGCAAATCGGCGGGAGGGCGCCCGGTAGTCCATCCGAGGAAGGCGCTCCAAGTCCCCGCAGATCGGCTTTTTCAAAACCTCATCGGCACTACCGAGGGCAAGTGGTTAACCAGCTGTCCGAGACACTCGACCACAAATGCAAGTGGCAGCTCGGCGGGACCAATCCGCTCCCTTTAGCGGGAACACCCCCACTGTGTCCCCGGTACCACGGCTGGACACGACCTCATACACTTCCGAGGGCAAGTGATTAACTAACGGTAGGGTGCACTTTTCATATATGCACGTGCCCCGTCGGCGGGACCAATCCACTCCTCCGTTCCGCTCTCCTGCAACCTTGGCCCCGGTAAAGCGGCGGCACAGGACCTCATAGACCTCCTGGAAGTCGCCAGAGGCTAAGTCCGACTGGTTTATGACTTGCCACTGCCTGGCCCTGCCTCCACAGGCTAAGTCCGACTGGTTTATGACTTGCCACTGGTTCATGACTTGCCACTGCCTGGCCCTGCCTCCACAGGCTAAGTCCGACTGGTTTATGATTTGCCACTGGTTCATGACTTGCCACTGCCTGGCCCTGCCTCCACAGGCTAAGTCCGACTGGTTTATGATTTGCCACTGGTTCATGACTTGCCACTGCCTGGCCCTGCCTCCACACGCTAAGTCCGACTGGTTTATGATTTGCCACTGGTTCATGACTTGCCACTGCCTGGACCTGCCTCCACAGGCTAAGTCCGACTGGTTTATGATTTGCCACTGGTTCATGACTTGCCACTGCCTGGACCTGCCTCCACAGGCTAAGTCCGACTGGTTTATGATTTGCCACTGGTTCATGACTTGCCACTGCCTGGCCCTGCCTCCACAGGCTGAGTCCGACTGGTTTATGACTTGCCACTGCCTGGACCTGCCTCCACAGGCTAAGTCCGACTGGTTTATGACTTGCCGCTGCCTGGACCAGCCTCCACAGGCTAAGTCCGACTGGTTTATGACTTGCCACAGTCTCCGCCAGACTCCACTGGTTCATGACTTGCCACCGCCTCGACCAGCCTCCCCAGGCTAAGTCCGAGCGTTGCGGTGGCCATGCCAGTGCCGACGAGGTCTGATCCGGTCCCTCGCGCTCCGGAGAGACGTCCCCGGCCTCGGCGGGGCGTCGGGCCGCCGTTTGGAGCGCCGGCCGAAAACCCGAAAAAAGGGCGAAAATCGGAAGAAATTCGCGCCCGATCGGGCCGAGCGGCCGGCGGGGCGGCAGCCCGGGTCGGTCTCCGCAGACCTGGAGGCTCGAGGGGACCTTTCCGACCAAAGTCCATTTCTCGATTTTCCACCTCCTACCAATCTGCAGGTACCCCGCCAACCCCTCGTGACGCCAAACGCAAGTGGCAGACCAGCGGGACGGACCACCGGTAGTCATGCCGGGAATGAGGTCTCGGCGTCGGCATAAGGTGGGTGGATCGGACCCCATCCGGCCTACGGTTCTTTTTCAAAACGGCGCCCCCGGCTCCCGCCGGCGGCGGCCTTGGCGGCCGGGTGGGCGCCCCTCCTCGAATCGCCACCCTGCCCCGGGGTGAGCCGCTTCGCCGCCGCCCGGCGCCGTCAACAACCTTGTCCTGGTTTATGACTTGTCACCGCCGCTGGTTTATGACTTGTCACCGCCGCTGGTTTATGACTTGTCAGCACCGGCGGACGGCCTCTCGCCGCCCTTTGGACGCCCCGGCGGCGGACCGTGACCCCCCACGGCTGGCCCGCGCGGGGCCCGCCACCCGCCCAAGGGGCGCCCCCTGCCGTTCGCCCACCTAACGCACGGCTGGAACAGCACCAAGCCCCGCAGCCGGCCAACGGCGGCACACACTGACCGCAGCCCACCGGAGGCACGTCGGGCCGTGGCCGTACCCCGCCCGACAGCGCCCCCTGCGGGCCACGGACCAGGCGGACGTTGGGACGAGACGATCCCCGGCCGAGGCGCTCTCTGAGCCCGCCAGGGACCGGTGCACCGCCGGCGGACGCTGCACCCGGTACACGAGCGCCCTCTGCCCGCCGGGGACCGGTGCACCGCCGGGGGAGTCTGCACCGGGCCCAGGAGCTCCCTCTGCCCGCCAGGAACCGGGGGGACCGCCGGCGGAGGCTGCACCGGGCCCAGCAGGTCACTCTGCCCGCCAGGGACCGGGGGGGACCGCCGGCGGAGGCTGAGCCCGGCCCAGGAGCTCCCTCTGCCCGCCAGGAACCGGGGGGACCGCCGGCGGAGGCTGAACCCGGCCCAGGAGGTCACTCTGCCCGCCAGGGACCGGGGGGACCGCCGGCGGAGGCTGCACCGGGCCCACGAGCTCCCTCTGCCCGCCAGGGACCGGGGGGACCGCCGCCGGAGGCTGCACCCGGCCCAGGAGCTCCCTCTGCCCGCCAGGGACCGGGGGGACCGCCGGCGGAGGCTGCACCCGGCCCAGGAGCTCCCTCTGCCCGCCAGTGACCGGGGGGACCGCCGCCGGAGGCTGCACCCGGCCCAGTAGCTCCCTCTGCCCGCCAGGGACCGGGGGGTCCTCCGGCGGAGGCTGCACCCGGCCCAGGAGGTCCCTCTGCCCGCCAGGGACCGGGGGGACCGCCGGCGGAGGCGGCACCGGGCCCAGGAGCTCCCTCTGCCCGCCAGGGACCGGGGGGACCGCCGCCGGAGGCTGCACCCGGCCCAGGAGCTCCCTCTGCCCGCCAGGGACCGGGGGGACCGCCGGCGGAGGCTGCACCCGGCCCAGGAGGTCCCTCTGCCCGCCAGGGACAGGGTGTAACGCCGGCGGAGGCTGCCTCCGGCCCAGGAGGTCCGTCTGCCCGCCAGGGACCGGGGGGGACCGCCGAGGAGTCTCTGCCCGTCCCAGATACTCCCTATCCCTACCCCTAACCGTATCCCTAACCCTATCGCCTAACCCTAACCCTATCCCTAACCCTAACCCTAACCCTATCCCT
>NW_027309297.1:0-2500 GCF_047496885.1 Scyliorhinus torazame | reverse complement strand
ACGCACGGGAGCAGTGTGCGACCCTTTTAGTTCTTCCTTTCGTTGCCAGAGAACGTGTGTTCGGCCACAGGAACGGGGACACAGTGCTAGGAAAAGCCGACACTGAGGACTCGGAGCCTGCCCGTTCCAGGGCTCGAGATATTGCCACTGCGATCTGCTCGACAGAGAGAGAGCAAACGCACGCCTCGGCCTCACAAGGGCTGCGAGAATTCTCGGTCGATGTCCGTCTGTGACTCGGGGCGGCGGGGGAACCCACACAGCACGGGGAGGGTCAACCGCTCAGCCTGAACACCAGCCCACAATAGCGCTGGCCCGCCGAGGGCCCTCCCACGTCGGACACGACTCGCCTGATCGTTCGAGAGGTAGGTGCCGAGAGGTACGCCGCCGTGTGCGGAAGGAAGCAACAACGACTGGCCGCCACGGGCGTGACCTCTCGCGCCCGAGAATCTGCTCTCGGCCAAGGCTTTCGGCGCTCGCACGACACTTGCAACCAGCCGGCGTGCGGCGCCTGACTTCAATCAGGTTTCTGGGAACGCCCCGACATGTGCCTCTGTGCAACCCGTTAACCGTGACACATGCGACTGCAACCCAAGGGAACCAGGCACGGGAACGCCGCCGCCCCGCGTCGCCTGAAAACAGACTTGGGCACCCTGGCCTCCAGGTGTGCCCGAAAACAAGACAAGAGGTGCCCAGTCACAAAGGCTAAACCTCGACAGACATTTTATAATGTGTCTTCTACCATATATGTCTGTCTCTTCTTGAATTATTGTACAAGGATATATATATATATAATTGTGTCTTTGTTTTCTCGCCATTAAAAACTTTGTAAGTGTTTCTCTCTCGCCACAGAAAAAACACTTTGTCTGTTTTTTTTACAAGTATGTTTCTCACACAAGAGTTCACAGAAACACATTGTTTGTATCAGAGTTACCGCCGGCTCGGACTCTGACCGATTTTTAGGCCGGCAAATGAGTTCGAAAAGTCCGTCAAAATTGTTGCTAAAACCCCTTGAGGACTTCCGAGTGCTCATTGGTAAGGCCTTCGATTTGAAATCGGGACCGTACCTCAAAGTAGCACTTTCCTGGGTACTTTCAAAGTGCTACCGCTGCCAGAAAATGTTCTAAAAATCGTGTTCCCGAAAATCTCCGGGCACCCCGCCAACCCCTCGTGACGCCAAATGCAAATGGCAAATCGGCGGGAGGTCGCCCGGTAGTCCATCCGAGGAAGGCGCTCCAAATCCCCGCAAATCGACTTTTTCAAAACCTCATCGGCACTACCGAGGGCAAGTGGTTAACCAGCTGTCCGAGACACTCGACCACAAATGCAAGTGGCAGCTCGGCGGGACCAATCCACTCCACCTTAGCGGGAACACCCCCACTGTGTCCCCGGTACCACGGCTGGACACGACCTCATACACTTCCGAGGGCAAGTGATTAACTAACGGTAGGGTGCACTTTTCATATATGCACGTGCCCCATCGGCGGGACCAATCCACTCCTCCGTTCCGCTCTCCTGCAACCTTGGCCCCGGTAAAGCGGCGGCACAGGACCTCATAGACCTCCTGGAAGTCGCCAGAGGCTAAGTCCGACTGGTTTATGACTTGCCACTGCCTGGACCTGCCCCCACAGGCTAAGTCCGACTGGTTTATGACTTGCCACTGTCTCCACCTCCCTCCACAGGCTAAGTCCGACTGGTTTATGACTTGCCACTGTCTCCACCAGCCTCCACAGGCTAAGTCCGACTGGTTTATGATTTGCCACTGTCTCCACTGGTTCATGACTTGCCACTGCCTGGACCTGCCTCCACAGGCTAAGTCCGACTGGTTTATGACTTGCCACTGTCTCGACCTTCCCTCCACAGGCTAAGTGCGACTGGTTTATGACTTGCCACTGTCTCCACCAGCCTCCACAGGCTAAGTGCGACTGGTTTATGACTTGCCACTGTCTCCACCAGCCTCCACAGGCTAAGTCCGACTGGTTTATGATTTGCCACTGTCTCCACTGGTTCATGACTTGCCACTGCCTGGACCTGCCCCCACGGGCTAAGTCCGACTGGTTTATGACTTGCCACTGTCTCCACCTTCCCTCCACAGGCTAAGTGCGACTGGTTTATGACTTGCCACTGTCTCCACCAGCCTCCACAGGCTAAGTCCGACTGGTTTATGATTTGCCACTGTCTCCACTGGTTCATGACTTGCCACTGCCTGGACCTGCCTCCACAGGCTAAGTCCGACTGGTTTATGACTTGCCACTGTCTCCACCAGCCTCCACAGGACAAGTCCGACTGGTTTATGATTTGCCACTGTCTCCACTGGTTCATGACTTGCCACTGCCTGGAACTGCCTCCACAGGCTAAGTCCGACTGGTTTATGACTTGCCACTGTCTCCACCAGCCTCCACAGGCTAAGTCCGACTGGTTTATGATTTGCCACTGTCTCCACTGGTTCATGACTTGCCACTGCCTGGCCCTGCCTCCACAGGCTGAGTCCGACTGGTTTATG
>NW_027309296.1:0-42190 GCF_047496885.1 Scyliorhinus torazame | reverse complement strand
GCACAGCAGCGCATAAACCTCATGTGCTCTCACTTCACACCACTACAGATCACCTAATGCTACACTGCAATATCATCAGGCTGCTACTTTTCTTCACGCAAAGCTAACAGTGCTTCCACTGGGCCAGACTGTAAATTCCATGGCTTGATAACATACGGCTCCTTCCTTTCAGAATAATATGTTGTGCATCTTTCCGATTTTACAGCCAGGTTGGCTAATTATCCTAATGCTGCGTTACAGTCAAGTGGGATTTCACACCTCCACCAAACAACCTATGTTTGGATAATGGCTTTTATACCGCTACCAGCCTTGGTTACATTTGAACTCACATCATCATTTCAGTTATGCAGGCCTCTGCACCATGAACCCACAACATTGGCACAATGCTGTCACATCCTGTGTCCTGATTCCCCATGTGTCATCCTGGTCATCATGCTCTCGAATGTAGGTCCGTGTTTGCAAAACAGGAAAGGAAGGGGTGAATCAGCATTCGCCAAGGTTGAGGAATGTCAGCTTTATGGAAAGAGTTGAGAAGCTGGCATTATCCTCGTTGCAACACAAGGGACTCCTTAGGGGGAGACAATTACCCACCAACATTGCCTCAGGTGAATGAGGTGTGAATCTCCAAATGGACTCCGAAACGAGTAACGTGAAACATCGCCTCCTCCCACTTATCTTGGAAAAGAGTACTGTAAAGATACTCGCGATGTTTACACACATGTGTGAGACTGTGCGTGTCTGGGCCTTGTCCTGTTCTGTGGCCGGTATCCTGTTGCCCCTTTATGTTTGGGCCATTCCTCCTTAGCCGGAATGTTCTGAGAGGCTGAATGAGCTTTGAACGAGCTGCTTTTTCTCTTCTTTGTCTCATGGTATTTGTACTGGTCCAATTGTATTGTTGTGCTTGTATTCTCCTCTGTATATATATATGTTGACATATTTTGCTATGCTGTGGAATTCCTGTGATTTAGCTGGCTATTTGTGACAATGGAAAAAGGTGAATGAAAAGACATTGTAAAAAAAAAGAGTCCAGTGAAAAATTATCAGTTTGTGCAAAGTTTGTTTGAACTTTTCTTAAGGCAATGAAGGTAAAAATGTTGTGAAAGGTGAAAAAGAAGTCAGGGAAGGAGGGTTTTAATTGAAGAGGAATGAGTGTTTGCAGCTGTGAGTGGTGAAGCGGACAGGAAAAGGGAGAGTGTTGTGAAGCAGATGTTGAAAGTGAGCATGAGGAAAGTGGTAAAGAGATTGATGCGGAGGGAGTGTATGGTGAAAATGTAGTTGTGATAAAAGAAAGCTGGTGGTAAGAATGTAGAGAGGAAGGAAAAATTGTGAGCAGAGGAACGCAAAGGAGCTGCAATGTATTGGCCGGGAATCCAACCCGGGCCTCTCACGTGGCAGGTGAGAATTCTACCACTGAACCACCAATGCAAGCCACACAACTGAAGCTGAACTTTCATGCACAATGCCTGAGTTGCTGACAGATGTTGATGTGTGTTCGCCAAAGAAAACTGCATGTAACCAGCAGAGAGATGCAGTGTAAAGATGAGAAATAACAGTGCAACACCAGCCGATCTTGCATTGGCCGGGAATCGAACCCGGGCCTCCCGCGTGGCAGGCGAGAATTCTACGACTGAACCACCAATGCAACTCCACTATCAATCTCATGATGTTCTCCTTTTTTTCCCCAATGCTTTCACTCAGCAGCATTTCCATTTCCTCACTTTGTCCTCTCTTTCCCCAAATGTCAACAAATTTCTTTACCTAAACTTCGGGCACAGCAGCGCATAAACCTCATGTGCTCTCACTTCACACCACTACAGATCACCTAATGCTACACTGCAATATCATCAGGCTGCTACTTTTCTTCACGCAAAGCTAACAGTGCTTCCACTGGGCCAGACTGCAAATTCCATGGCTTGATAACATACGGCTCCTTCCTTTCAGAATAATATGTTGTGCATCTTTCCGATTTTACAGCCAGGTTGGCTAATTATCCTAATGCTGCGTTACAGTCAAGTGGGATTTCACACCTCCACCAAACAACCTATGTTTGGATAATGGCTTTTATACCGCTACCAGCCTTGGTTACATTTGAACTCACATCATCATTTCAGTTATGCAGGCCTCTGCACCATGAACCCACAACATTGGCACAATGCTGTCACATCCTGTGTCCTGATTCCCCATGTGTCATCCTGGTCATCATGCTCTCGAATGTAGGTCCGTGTTTGCAAAACAGGAAAGGAAGGGGTGAATCAGCATTCGCCAAGGTTGAGGAATGTCAGCTTTATGGAAAGAGTTGAGAAGCTGGCAATATCCTAGTTGCAACACACGGGACTCCTTAGGGGGAGACAATGATCCACCAACATTGCCTCAGGTGAATGAGGTGTGAATCTCCAAATGGACTCCGAAAACGAGTAACGTGAAACATCGCCTCCTCCCACTTATCTTGGTAAAGAGTACTGTAAAGATACTCGCGATGTTTACACACATGTGTGAGACTGTGCGTGTCTGGGCCTTGTCCTGTTCTGTGGCCGGTATCCTGTTGCCCCTTTATGTTTGGGCCATTCCTCCTTAGCCGGAATGTTCTGAGAGGCTGAATGAGCTTTGAACGAGCTGCTTTTTCTCTTCTTTGTCTCATGGTATTTGTACTGGTCCAATTGTATTGTTGTGCTTGTGTTCTCCTCTGTATATATACGTTGACATATTTTGCTATGCTGTGGAATTCCTGTGATTTAGCTGGTTATTTGTGACAATGGAAAAAGGTGAATGAAAAGACTTTGTAAAAAAAGAGTCCAGTGAAAAATTATCAGTTTGTGCAAAGTTTGTTGAACTTTTCTGAAGGCAATGAAGGTAAAAATGTTGTGAAGGGTTAAAAAGAAGTGAGAGGAGGAGGGTTTTAATTGAAGAGGAATGAGTGTTTGCAGCTGTGAGTGGTGAAGCGGACAGGAAAAGGGAGAGTGTTGTGAAGCAGATGTTGAAAATGAGCATGAGGAAAGTGGTAAAGAGATTGATGCGGAGGGAGTGTATGGTGAAAATGTAGTTGCGATAAAAGAAAGCTGGTGGTAAGAATGTAGAGAGGAATGAAAAATTGCTGAGCACAGGAATGCAAAAGAGCTGTGATGCATTGGCCAGGAATCAAACCCGGGCGTCCCGCGTGGCAGGCGAGAATTCTACCACTGAACCACCAATGCAAGCCACGCAACTGAAGCTGAACTTTCAAGCCCAATGCCTGAGTTGCTAACAGATGTTGATGTGTGTTAGCCAAAGAAAACTGCATATAACCAGCAGAGAGATGCAGTGTAAAGATGAGAAATAACAGTGCAACACCAGTCGATCTTGCATTGGCCGGGAATCGAACCCGGGCCTCCCGTGTGGCAGACGAGAATTCTACCACTGAACCACTAATGCAACTCCACTATCAATTTCATGATGTTCTCCTTTTTTTCCCCAATGCTTTCACTCAGCCGCATTTCCATTTCCTCACTTTGTCCTCACTTTCCCCAAATTGCAACAAATTTCTTTACCTAAACTTCGGGCACAGCAGCGCATAAACCTCATGTGCTCTCACTTCACACCACTACAGATCACCTAATGCTACACTGCAATATCATCAGGCCGCTACTTTTCTTCACGCAAAGCTAACAGTGCTTCCACTAGGCCAGACTGCAAATTCCATGGCTTGATAACATACGGCTCCTTCCTTTCAGAATAATATGTTGTGCATCTTTCCGATTTTACAGCCAGGTTGGCTAATTATCCTAATGCTGCGTTACAGTAATGTGGGATTTCACACCTCCACCAAACAACCTATGTTTGGATAATGGCTTTTATACCGCTACCAGCCTTGGTTACATTTGAACTCACATCATCATTTCAGTTATGCAGGCCTCTGCACCATGAACCCACAACATTGGCACAATGCTGTCACATCCTGTGTCCTGATTCCCCATGTGTCATCCTGGTCATCATGCTCTCGAATGTAGGTCCGTGTTTGCAAAACAGGAAAGGAAGGGGTGAATCAGCATTCGCCAAGGTTGAGGAATGTCAGCTTTATGGAAAGAGTTGAGAAGCTGGCAATATCCTAGTTGCAACACAAGGGACTCCTTAGGGGGAGACAATGATCCACCAACATTGCCTCAGGTGAATGAGGTGTGAATCTCCAAATGGACTACGAAAACGAGTAACGTGAAACATCGCCTCCTCCGACTTATCTTGGTAAAGAGTACTGTAAAGATACTCGCGATGTTTACACACATGTGTGAGACTGTGCGTGTCTGGGCCTTGTCCTGTTCTGTGGCCGGTATCCTGTTGCCCCTTTATGTTTGGGCCATTCCTCCTTAGCCGGAATGTTCTGAGAGGCTGAATGAGCTTTGAACGAGCTGCTTTTTCTCTTCTTTGTCTCATGGTATTTGTACTGGTCCAATTGTATTGTTGTGCTTGTGTTCTCCTCTGTATATATACGTTGACATATTTTGCTATGCTGTGGAATTCCTGTGATTTAGCTGGTTATTTGTGACAATGGAAAAAGGTGAATGAAAAGACTTTGTAAAAAAAGAGTCCAGTGAAAAATTATCAGTTTGTGCAAAGTTTGTTGAACTTTTCTGAAGGCAATGAAGGTAAAAATGTTGTGAAGGGTTAAAAAGAAGTGAGAGGAGGAGAGTTTTAATTGAAGAGGAATGAGTGTTTGCAGCTGTGAGTGGTGAAGCGGACAGGAAAAGGGAGAGTGTTGTGAAGCAGATGTTGAAAATGAGCATGAGGAAAGTGGTAATGAGATTGATGCGGAGGGAGTGTATGGTGAAAATGTAGTTGTGATAAAAGAAAGCTGGTGGTAAGAACGTAGAGAGGAATGAAAAATTGCTGAGCACAAGAATGCAAAAGAGCTGTGATGCATTGGCCGGGAATCAAACCCGTGCCTCCCGCGTGGCAGGCGAGAATTCTACCACTGAACCACCAATGCAAGCCACACAATTGAAGCTGAACTTTCATCCCCAATGCCTGAGTTGCTAACAGATGTTGATGTGTGGTAGCCAAAGAATACTGCATGGAACCAGCAGAGAGATGCAGTGTAAAGATGAGAAATAACAGTGCAACACCAGTCGATCTTGCATTGGCCGGGAATCAAACCCGGGCCTCCCGCGTGGCAGACGAGAATTCTACCACTGAACCACCAATGCAACTCCACTATCAATCTCATGATGTTCTCCTTTTTTTCCCCAATGCTTTCACTCAGCAGCATTTCCATTTCCTCACTTTGTCCTCTCTTTCCCCAAATTGCAACAAATTTCTTTACCTAAACTTCGGGCACAGCAGCGCATAAACCTCATGTGCTCTCACTTCACACCACTACAGATCACCTAATGCTACACTGCAATATCATCAGGCCGCTGCTTTTCTTCACGCAAAGCTAACAGTGCTTCCACTAGGCCAGACTGCAAATTCCATGGCTTGATAACATACGGCTCCTTCCTTTCAGAATAATATGTTGTGCATCTTTCCGATTTTACAGCCAGGTTGGCTAATTATCCTAATGCTGCGTTACAGTCAAGTGGGATTTCACACCTCCACCAAACAACCTATGTTTGGATAATGGCTTTTATACCGCTACCAGCCTTGGTTACATTTGAACTCACATCATCATTTCAGTTATGCAGGCCTCTGCACCATGAACCCACAACATTGGCACAATGCTGTCACATCCTGTGTCCTGATTCCCCATGTGTCATCCTGGTCATCATGCTCTCGAATGTAGGTCCGTGTTTGCAAAACAGGAAAGGAAGGGGTGAATCAGCATTCGCCAAGGTTGAGGAATGTCAGCTTTATGGAAAGAGTTGAGAAGCTGGCATTATCCTCGTTGCAACACAAGGGACTCCTTAGGGGGAGACAATTACCCACCAACATTGCCTCAGGTGAATGAGGTGTGAATCTCCAAATGGACTCCGAAACGAGTAACGTGAAACATCGCCTCCTCCCACTTATCTTGGAAAAGAGTACTGTAAAGATACTCGCGATGTTTACACACATGTGTGAGACTGTGCGTGTCTGGGCCTTGTCCTGTTCTGTGGCCGGTATCCTGTTGCCCCTTTATGTTTGGGCCATTCCTCCTTAGCCGGAATGTTCTGAGAGGCTGAATGAGCTTTGAACGAGCTGCTTTTTCTCTTCTTTGTCTCATGGTATTTGTACTGGTCCAATTGTATTGTTGTGCTTGTATTCTCCTCTGTATATATATATGTTGACATATTTTGCTATGCTGTGGAATTCCTGTGATTTAGCTGGCTATTTGTGACAATGGAAAAAGGTGAATGAAAAGACATTGTAAAAAAAAAGAGTCCAGTGAAAAATTATCAGTTTGTGCAAAGTTTGTTTGAACTTTTCTTAAGGCAATGAAGGTAAAAATGTTGTGAAAGGTGAAAAAGAAGTCAGGGAAGGAGGGTTTTAATTGAAGAGGAATGAGTGTTTGCAGCTGTGAGTGGTGAAGCGGACAGGAAAAGGGAGAGTGTTGTGAAGCAGATGTTGAAAGTGAGCATGAGGAAAGTGGTAAAGAGATTGATGCGGAGGGAGTGTATGGTGAAAATGTAGTTGTGATAAAAGAAAGCTGGTGGTAAGAATGTAGAGAGGAAGGAAAAATTGTGAGCAGAGGAACGCAAAGGAGCTGCAATGTATTGGCCGGGAATCCAACCCGGGCCTCTCACGTGGCAGGTGAGAATTCTACCACTGAACCACCAATGCAAGCCACACAACTGAAGCTGAACTTTCATGCACAATGCCTGAGTTGCTGACAGATGTTGATGTGTGTTCGCCAAAGAAAACTGCATGTAACCAGCAGAGAGATGCAGTGTAAAGATGAGAAATAACAGTGCAACACCAGCCGATCTTGCATTGGCCGGGAATCGAACCCGGGCCTCCCGCGTGGCAGGCGAGAATTCTACCACTGAACCACCAATGCAACTCCACTATCAATCTCATGATGTTCTCCTTTTTTTCCCCAATGCTTTCACTCAGCAGCATTTCCATTTCCTCACTTTGTCCTCTCTTTCCCCAAATGTCAACAAATTTCTTTACCTAAACTTCGGGCACAGCAGCGCATAAACCTCATGTGCTCTCACTTCACACCACTACAGATCACCTAATGCTACACTGCAATATCATCAGGCTGCTACTTTTCTTCACGCAAAGCTAACAGTGCTTCCACTGGGCCAGACTGCAAATTCCATGGCTTGATAACATACGGCTCCTTCCTTTCAGAATAATATGTTGTGCATCTTTCCGATTTTACAGCCAGGTTGGCTAATTATCCTAATGCTGCGTTACAGTCAAGTGGGATTTCACACCTCCACCAAACAACCTATGTTTGGATAATGGCTTTTATACCGCTACCAGCCTTGGTTACATTTGAACTCACATCATCATTTCAGTTATGCAGGCCTCTGCACCATGAACCCACAACATTGGCACAATGCTGTCACATCCTGTGTCCTGATTCCCCATGTGTCATCCTGGTCATCATGCTCTCGAATGTAGGTCCGTGTTTGCAAAACAGGAAAGGAAGGGGTGAATCAGCATTCGCCAAGGTTGAGGAATGTCAGCTTTATGGAAAGAGTTGAGAAGCTGGCATTATCCTCGTTGCAACACAAGGGACTCCTTAGGGGGAGACAATTACCCACCAACATTGCCTCAGGTGAATGAGGTGTGAATCTCCAAATGGACTCCGAAACGAGTAACGTGAAACATCGCCTCCTCCCACTTATCTTGGAAAAGAGTACTGTAAAGATACTCGCGATGTTTACACACATGTGTGAGACTGTGCGTGTCTGGGCCTTGTCCTGTTCTGTGGCCGGTATCCTGTTGCCCCTTTATGTTTGGGCCATTCCTCCTTAGCCGGAATGTTCTGAGAGGCTGAATGAGCTTTGAACGAGCTGTTTTTTCTCTTCTTTGTCTCATGGTATTTGTACTGGTCCAATTGTATTGTTGTGCTTGTATTCTCCTCTGTATATATATATGTTGACATATTTTGCTATGCTGTGGAATTCCTGTGATTTAGCTGGCTATTTGTGACAATGGAAAAAGGTGAATGAAAAGACATTGTAAAAAAAAAGAGTCCAGTGAAAAATTATCAGTTTGTGCAAAGTTTGTTTGAACTTTTCTTAAGGCAATGAAGGTAAAAATGTTGTGAAAGGTGAAAAAGAAGTCAGGGAAGGAGGGTTTTAATTGAAGAGGAATGAGTGTTTGCAGCTGTGAGTGGTGAAGCGGACAGGAAAAGGGAGAGTGTTGTGAAGCAGATGTTGAAAGTGAGCATGAGGAAAGTGGTAAAGAGATTGATGCGGAGGGAGTGTATGGTGAAAATGTAGTTGTGATAAAAGAAAGCTGGTGGTAAGAATGTAGAGAGGAAGGAAAAATTGTGAGCAGAGGAACGCAAAGGAGCTGCAATGTATTGGCCGGGAATCCAACCCGGGCCTCTCACGTGGCAGGTGAGAATTCTACCACTGAACCACCAATGCAAGCCACACAACTGAAGCTGAACTTTCATGCACAATGCCTGAGTTGCTGACAGATGTTGATGTGTGTTCGCCAAAGAAAACTGCATGTAACCAGCAGAGAGATGCAGTGTAAAGATGAGAAATAACAGTGCAACACCAGCCGATCTTGCATTGGCCGGGAATCGAACCCGGGCCTCCCGCGTGGCAGGCGAGAATTCTACCACTGAACCACCAATGCAACTCCACTATCAATCTCATGATGTTCTCCTTTTTTTCCCCAATGCTTTCACTCAGCAGCATTTCCATTTCCTCACTTTGTCCTCTCTTTCCCCAAATGTCAACAAATTTCTTTACCTAAACTTCGGGCACAGCAGCGCATAAACCTCATGTGCTCTCACTTCACACCACTACAGATCACCTAATGCTACACTGCAATATCATCAGGCTGCTACTTTTCTTCACGCAAAGCTAACAGTGCTTCCACTGGGCCAGACTGCAAATTCCATGG
The DNA here is from genome assembly GCF_047496885.1 of Scyliorhinus torazame. Lineage (NCBI taxonomy): Eukaryota > Metazoa > Chordata > Chondrichthyes > Carcharhiniformes > Scyliorhinidae > Scyliorhinus > Scyliorhinus torazame. The sequence continues at coordinate 33,208 of NW_027309296.1, read as the reverse complement.
CTTGATAACATACGGCTCCTTCCTTTCAGAATAATATGTTGTGCATCTTTCCGATTTTACAGCCAGGTTGGCTAATTATCCTAATGCTGCGTTACAGTCAAGTGGGATTTCACACCTCCACCAAACAACCTATGTTTGGATAATGGCTTTTATACCGCTACCAGCCTTGGTTACATTTGAACTCACATCATCATTTCAGTTATGCAGGCCTCTGCACCATGAACCCACAACATTGGCACAATGCTGTCACATCCTGTGTCCTGATTCCCCATGTGTCATCCTGGTCATCATGCTCTCGAATGTAGGTCCGTGTTTGCAAAACAGGAAAGGAAGGGGTGAATCAGCATTCGCCAAGGTTGAGGAATGTCAGCTTTATGGAAAGAGTTGAGAAGCTGGCATTATCCTCGTTGCAACACAAGGGACTCCTTAGGGGGAGACAATTACCCACCAACATTGCCTCAGGTGAATGAGGTGTGAATCTCCAAATGGACTCCGAAAACGAGTAACGTGAAACATCGCCTCCTCCCACTTATCTTGGAAAAGAGTACTGTAAAGATACTCGCGATGTTTACACACATGTGTGAGACTGTGCGTGTCTGGGCCTTGTCCTGTTCTGTGGCCGGTATCCTGTTGCCCCTTTATGTTTGGGCCATTCCTCCTTAGCCGGAATGTTCTGAGAGGCTGAATGAGCTTTGAACGAGCTGCTTTTTCTCTTCTTTGTCTCATGGTATTTGTACTGGTCCAATTGTATTGTTGTGCTTGTATTCTCCTCTGTATATATATATGTTGACATATTTTGCTATGCTATGGAATTCCTGTGATTTAGCTGGCTATTTGTGACAATGGAAAAAGGTGAATGAAAAGACATTGTAAAAAAAAAGAGTCCAGTGAAAAATTATCAGTTTGTGCAAAGTTTGTTTGAACTTTTCTTAAGGCAATGAAGGTAAAAATGTTGTGAAAGGTGAAAAAGAAGTCAGGGAAGGAGGGTTTTAATTGAAGAGGAATGAGTGTTTGCAGCTGTGAGTGGTGAAGCGGACAGGAAAAGGGAGAGTGTTGTGAAGCAGATGTTGAAAACGAGCATGAGGAAAGTGGTAAAGAGATTGATGCGGAGGGTGTGGTGAAAATGTAGTTGCGATAAAAGAAAGCTGGTGGTAAGAATGTAGAGAGGAATGAAAAATTGCTGAGCACAGGAATGCAAAAGAGGTGTGATGCATTGGCCGGGAATCGAACCCGGGCCTCCCGCGTGGCAGGCGAGAATTCTACCACTGAACCACCAATGCAACTCCGCTATCAATTTCATGATGTTCTCCTTTTTTCCCCCAATGCTTTCACTCAGCAGCATTTCCATTTCCTCACTTTGTCCTCACTTTCCCCAAATGTCAACAAATTTCTTTACCTAAACTTCGGGCACAGCAGCGCATAAACCTCATGTGCTCTCACTTCACACCACTACAGATCACCTAATGCTACACTGCAATATCATCAGACCGCTACTTTTCTTCACGCAAAGCTAACAGTGCTTCCACTAGGCCAGACTGCAAATTCCATGGCTTGATAACATACGGCTCCTTCCTTTCAGAATAATATGTTGTGCATCTTTCCGATTTTACAGCCAGGTTGGCTAATTATCCTAATGCTGCGTTACAGTAAAGTGGGATTTCACACCTCCACCAAACAACCTATGTTTGGATAATGGCTTTTATACCGCTACCAGCCTTGGTTACATTAGAACTCACATCATCATTTCAGTTATGCAGGCCTCTGCACCATGAACCCACAACATTGGCACAATGCTGTCACATCCTGTGTCCTGATTCCCCATGTGTCATCCTGGTCATCAAGCTCTCGAATGTAGGTCCGTGTTTGCAAAACATGAAAGGAAGGGGTGAATCAGCATTCGCCAAGGTTGAGGAATGTCAGCTTTATGGAAAAAGTTGAGAAGCTGGCATTATCCTCGTTGCAACACAAGGGACTCCCTCGGGGGAGACAATTACCCACCAACATTGCCTCAGGTGAATGAGGTGTGAATCTCCAAATGGACTCCGAAAACGAGTAACGTGAAACATCGCCTCCTCCCACTTATCGTGGTAAAGAGTACTGTAAAGATACTAGCGATGTTTACACACATGTGTGAGACTGTGCGTGTCTGGGCCTTGTCCTGTTCTGTGGCCAGTATCCTGTTGCCCCTTTATGTTTGGGCCATTCCTCCTTAGCCGGAATGTTCTGAGAGGCTGAATGAGCTTTGAACGAGCTGCTTTTTCTCTTCTTTGTCTCATGGTATTTGTACTGGTCCAATTGTATTGTTGTGCTTGTATTCTCCTCTGTATATATATATGTTGACATATTTTGCTATGCTGTGGAATTCCTGTGATTTAGCTGGTTATTTGTGACAATGGAAAAAGGTGAATGAAAAGACTTGGTAAAAAAAGAGTCCAGTGAAAAACTATCAGTTTGTGCAAAGTTTGTTTGAACTTTTCTGAAGGCAATGAAGGTAAAAATGTTGTGAAGGGTTAAAAAGAAGTGAGAGGAGGAGGGTTTTAATTGAAGAGGAATGAGTGTTTGCAGCTGTGAGTGGTGAAGCGGACAGGAAAAGGGACAGTGTTGTGAAGCAGATGTTGAAAGTGAGCATGAGGAAAGTGGTAAAGAGATTGATGCGGAGGGAGTGTATGGTGAAAATGTAGTTGTGATAAAAGAAAGCTGGTGGTAAGAATGTAGAGAGGAAGGAAAAATTGCTGAGCAGAGGAATGCAAAGGAGCTGCAATGTATTGGCCGGGAATCCAACCCAGGCCTCTCACGTGGCAGGTGAGAATTCTACCACTGAACCACCAATGCAAGCCACACAACTGAAGCTGAACTTTCATGCACAATGCCTGAGTTGCTGACAGATGTTGATGTGTGTTCGCCAAAGAAAACTGCATGTAACCAGCAGAGAGATGCAGTGTAAAGATGAGGAATAACAGTGCAACACCAGTCGATCTTGCATTGGCCGGGAATCGAACCCGGGCCTCCCGCGTGGCAGGCGAGAATTCTACCACTGAACCACCAATGCAACTCCGCTATCAATTTCATGATGTTCTCCTTTTTTCCCCCAATGCTTTCACTCCGCAGCATTTCCATTTCCTCACTTTGTCCTCACTTTCCCCAAATGTCAACAAATTTCTTTACCTAAACTTCGGGCACAGCAGCGCATAAACCTCATGTGCTCTCACTTCACACCACTACAGATCACCTAATGCTACACTGCAATATCATCAGGCTGCTACTTTTCTTCACGCAAAGCTAACAGTGCTTCCACTGGGCCAGACTGCAAATTCCATGGCTTGATAACATACGGCTCCTTCCTTTCAGAATAATATGTTGTGCATCTTTCCGATTTTACAGCCAGGTTGGCTAATTATCCTAATGCTGCGTTACAGTCAAGTGGGATTTCACACCTCCACCAAACAACCTATGTTTGGATAATGGCTTTTATACCGCTACCAGCCTTGGTTACATTTGAACTCACATCATCATTTCAGTTATGCAGGCCTCTGCACCATGAACCCACAACATTGGCACAATGCTGTCACATCCTGTGTCCTGATTCCCCATGTGTCATCCTGGTCATCATGCTCTCGAATGTAGGTCCGTGTTTGCAAAACAGGAAAGGAAGGGGTGAATCAGCATTCGCCAAGGTTAAGGAATGTCAGCTTTATGGAAAGAGTTGAGAAGCTGGCATTATCCTCGTTGCAACACAAGGGACTCCTTAGGGGGAGACAATTACCCACCAACATTGCCTCAGGTGAATGAGGTGTGAATCTCCAAATGGACTCCGAAAACGAGTAACGTGAAACATCGCCTCCTCCCACTTATCTTGGAAAAGAGTACTGTAAAGATACTCGCGATGTTTACACACATGTGTGAGACTGTGCGTGTCTGGGCCTTGTCCTGTTCTGTGGCCGGTATCCTGTTGCCCCTTTATGTTTGGGCCATTCCTCCTTAGCCGGAATGTTCTGAGAGGCTGAATGAGCTTTGAACGAGCTGCTTTTTCTCTTCTTTGTCTCATGGTATTTGTACTGGTCCAATTGTATTGTTGTGCTTGTATTCTCCTCTGTATATATATATGTTGACATATTTTGCTATGCTGTGGAATTCCTGTGATTTAGCTGGCTATTTGTGACAATGGACAAAGGTGAATGAAAAGACATTGTAAAAAAAAAGAGTCCAGTGAAAAATTATCAGTTTGTGCAAAGTTTGTTTGAACTTTTCTTAAGGCAATAAAGGTAAAAATGTTGTGAAAGGTGAAAAAGAAGTCAGGGAAGGAGGGTTTTAATTGAAGAGGAATGAGTGTTTGCAGCTGGGAGTGGTGAAGCGGACAGGAAAAGGGAGAGTGTTGTGAAGCAGATGTTGAAAATGAGCATGAGGAAAGTGGTAAAGAGATTGATGCGGAGGGAGTGTATGGTGAAAATGTAGTTGTGATAAAAGAAAGCTGGTGGTAAGAATGTAGAGAGGAAGGAAAAATTGCTGAGCAGAGGAATGCAAAGGAGCTGCAATGGATTGGCCGGGAATCCAACCCGGGCCTCTCACGTGGCAGGTGAGAATTCTACCACTGAACCACCAATGCAAGCCACACAACTGAAGCTGAACTTTCATGCACAATGCCTGAGTTGCTAACAAATGTTGATGTGTGTTAGCCAAAGAAAACTGCATGTAACCAGCAGAGAGATGCAGTGTAAAGATGAGAAATAACAGTGCAACACCAGTCAATCTTGCATTGGCCGGGAATCGAACCCGGGCCTCCCGCGTGGCAGGCGAGAATTCTACCACTGAACCACCAATGCAACTCCACGATCAATTTCATGATGTTCTCCTTTTTTTCCCCAATGCTTTCACTCAGCAGCATTTCCATTTCCTCACTTTGTCCTCACTTTCCCCATATTGCAACAAATTTCTTTACCTAAACTTCGGGCACAGCAGCGCATAAACCTCATGTGCTCTCACTTCACACCACGACAGATCACCTAATGCTACACTGCAATATCATCAGGCCGCTACTTTTCTTCACGCAAAGCTAACAGTGCTTCCACTGGGCCAGACTGCAAATTCCATGGCTTGATAACATACGGCTCCTTCCTTTCAGAATAATATGTTGTGCATCTTTCCGATTTTACAGCCAGGTTGGCTAATTATCCTCATGCTGCGTTACAGTAAAGTGGGATTTCACACCTCCACCAAACAACCTATGTTTGGATAATGGCTTTTATACCGCTACCAGCCTTGGTTACATTAGAACTCACATCATCATTTCAGTTATGCAGGCCTCTGCACCATGAACCCACAACATTGGCACAATGCTGTCACATCCTGTGTCCTGATTCCCCATGTGTCATCCTCGTCATCATGCTCTCGAATGTAGGTCCGTGTTTGCAAAACAGGAAAGGAAGGGGTGAATCAGCATTCGCCAAGGTTGAGGAATGTCAGCTTTATGGAAAGAGTTGAGAAGCTGGCATTATCCTAGTTGCAACACAAGGGACTCCCTAGGGGGACACAATTACCCACCAACATTGCCTCAGGTGAATGAGGTGTGAATCTCCAAATGGACTCCGAAAACGATTAACGTGAAACATCGCCTCCTCCCACTTATCTTGGAAAAGAGTACTGTAAAGATACTTGCGACGTTTACACACATGTGTGAGACTGTGCGTGTCTGGGCCTTGTCCTGTTCTGTGGCCGGTATCCTGTTGCCCCTTTATGTTTGGGCCATTCCTCCTTAGCCGGAATGTTCTGAGAGGCTGAATGAGCTTTGAACGAGCTGCTTTTTCTCTTCTTTGTCTCATGGTATTTGTACTGGTCCAATTGTATTGTTGTGCTTGTATTCTCCTCTGTATATATATATGTTGACATATTTTGCTATGCTGTGGAATTCCTGTGATTTAGCTGGCTATTTGTGACAATGGAAAAAGGTGAATGAAAAGACATTGTAAAAAAAAAGAGTCCAGTGAAAAATTATCAGTTTGTGCAAAGTTTGTTTCAACTTTTCTGAAGGCAATGAAGGTAAAAATGTTGTGAAGGGTTAAAAAGAAGTGAGAGGAGGAGGGTTTTAATTGAAGAGGAATGAGTGTTTGCAGCTGTGAGTGGTGAAGCGGACAGGAAAAGGGAGAGTGTTGTGAAGCAGATGTTGAAAATGAGCATGAGGAAAGTGGTAAAGAGATTGATGCGGAGGGAGTGTATGGTGAAAATGTAGTTGCGATAAAAGAAAGCTGGTGGTAAGAACGTAGAGAGGAATGAAAAATTGCTGAGCACAGGAATGCAAAAGAGCTGTGATGCATTGGCCAGGAATCAAACCCGGGCGTCCCGCGTGGCAGGCGAGAATTCTACCACTGAACCACCAATGCAAGCCACGCAACTGAAGCTGAACTTTCAAGCCCAATGCCTGAGTTGCTAACAGATGTTGATGTGTGTTAGCCAAAGAAAACTGCATATAACCAGCAGAGAGATGCAGTGTAAAGATGAGAAATAACAGTGCAACACCAGTCGATCTTGCATTGGCCGGGAATCGAACCCGGGCCTCCCGTGTGGCAGACGAGAATTCTACCACTGAACCACCAATGCAACTCCACTATCAATTTCATGATGTTCTCCTTTTTTTCCCCAATGCGTTCACTCAGCCGCATTTCCATTTCCTCACTTTGTCCTCACTTTCCCCAAATTGCAACAAATTTCTTTACCTAAACTTCGGGCACAGCAGCGCATAAACCTCATGTGCTCTCACTTCACACCACGACAGATCACCTAATGCTACACTGCAATATCATCAGGCCGCTACTTTTCTTCACGCAAAGCTAACAGTGCTTCCACTAGGCCAGACTGCAAATTCCATGGCTTGATAACATACGGCTCCTTCCTTTCAGAATAATATGTTGTGCATCTTTCCGATTTTACAGCCAGGTTGGCTAATTATCCTAATGCTGCGTTACAGTAAAGTGGGATTTCACACCTCCACCAAACAACCTATGTTTGGATAATGGCTTTTATACCGCTACCAGCCTTGGTTACATTTGAACTCACATCATCATTTCAGTTATGCAGGCCTCTGCACCATGAACCCACAACATTGGCACAATGCTGTCACATCCTGTGTCCTGATTCCCCATGTGTCATCCTGGTCATCATGCTCTCGAATGTAGGTCCGTGTTTGCAAAACAGGAAAGGAAGGGGTGAATCAGCATTCGCCAAGGTTGAGGAATGTCAGCTTTATGGAAAGAGTTGAGAAGCTGGCAATATCCTAGTTGCAACACAAGGGACTCCTTAGGGGGAGACAATGATCCACCAACATTGCCTCAGGTGAATGAGGTGTGAATCTCCAAATGGACTCCGAAAACGAGTAACGTGAAACATCGCCTCCTCCCACTTATCTTGGTAAAGAGTACTGTAAAGATACTCGCGATGTTTACACACATGTGTGAGACTGTGCGTGTCTGGGCCTTGTCCTGTTCTGTGGCCGGTATCCTGTTGCCCCTTTATGTTTGGGCCATTCCTCCTTAGCCGGAATGTTCTGAGAGGCTGAATGAGCTTTGAACGAGCTGCTTTTTCTCTTCTTTGTCTCATGGTATTTGTACTGGTCCAATTGTATTGTTGTGCTTGTGTTCTCCTCTGTATATATACGTTGACATATTTTGCTATGCTGTGGAATTCCTGTGATTTAGCTGGTTATTTGTGACAATGGAAAAAGGTGAATGAAAAGACTTTGTAAAAAAAGAGTCCAGTGAAAAATTATCAGTTTGTGCAAAGTTTGTTGAACTTTTCTGAAGGCAATGAAGGTAAAAATGTTGTGAAGGGTTAAAAAGAAGTGAGAGGAGGAGGGTTTTAATTGAAGAGGAATGAGTGTTTGCAGCTGTGAGTGGTGAAGCGGACAGGAAAAGGGAGAGTGTTGTGAAGCAGATGTTGAAAATGAGCATGAGGAAAGTGGTAAAGAGATTGATGCGGAGGGAGTGTATGGTGAAAATGTAGTTGCGATAAAAGAAAGCTGGTGGTAAGAATGTAGAGAGGAATGAAAAATTGCTGAGCACAGGAATGCAAAAGAGCTGTGATGCATTGGCCAGGAATCAAACCCGGGCGTCCCGCGTGGCAGGCGAGAATTCTACCACTGAACCACCAATGCAAGCCACGCAACTGAAGCTGAACTTTCAAGCCCAATGCCTGAGTTGCTAACAGATGTTGATGTGTGTTAGCCAAAGAAAACTGCATATAACCAGCAGAGAGATGCAGTGTAAAGATGAGAAATAACAGTGCAACACCAGTCGATCTTGCATTGGCCGGGAATCGAACCCGGGCCTCCCGTGTGGCAGACGAGAATTCTACCACTGAACCACTAATGCAACTCCACTATCAATTTCATGATGTTCTCCTTTTTTTCCCCAATGCTTTCACTCAGCCGCATTTCCATTTCCTCACTTTGTCCTCACTTTCCCCAAATTGCAACAAATTTCTTTACCTAAACTTCGGGCACAGCAGCGCATAAACCTCATGTGCTCTCACTTCACACCACTACAGATCACCTAATGCTACACTGCAATATCATCAGGCCGCTACTTTTCTTCACGCAAAGCTAACAGTGCTTCCACTAGGCCAGACTGCAAATTCCATGGCTTGATAACATACGGCTCCTTCCTTTCAGAATAATATGTTGTGCATCTTTCCGATTTTACAGCCAGGTTGGCTAATTATCCTAATGCTGCGTTACAGTAATGTGGGATTTCACACCTCCACCAAACAACCTATGTTTGGATAATGGCTTTTATACCGCTACCAGCCTTGGTTACATTTGAACTCACATCATCATTTCAGTTATGCAGGCCTCTGCACCATGAACCCACAACATTGGCACAATGCTGTCACATCCTGTGTCCTGATTCCCCATGTGTCATCCTGGTCATCATGCTCTCGAATGTAGGTCCGTGTTTGCAAAACAGGAAAGGAAGGGGTGAATCAGCATTCGCCAAGGTTGAGGAATGTCAGCTTTATGGAAAGAGTTGAGAAGCTGGCAATATCCTAGTTGCAACACAAGGGACTCCTTAGGGGGAGACAATGATCCACCAACATTGCCTCAGGTGAATGAGGTGTGAATCTCCAAATGGACTCCGAAAACGAGTAACGTGAAACATCGCCTCCTCCGACTTATCTTGGTAAAGAGTACTGTAAAGATACTCGCGATGTTTACACACATGTGTGAGACTGTGCGTGTCTGGGCCTTGTCCTGTTCTGTGGCCGGTATCCTGTTGCCCCTTTATGTTTGGGCCATTCCTCCTTAGCCGGAATGTTCTGAGAGGCTGAATGAGCTTTGAACGAGCTGCTTTTTCTCTTCTTTGTCTCATGGTATTTGTACTGGTCCAATTGTATTGTTGTGCTTGTGTTCTCCTCTGTATATATACGTTGACATATTTTGCTATGCTGTGGAATTCCTGTGATTTAGCTGGTTATTTGTGACAATGGAAAAAGGTGAATGAAAAGACTTTGTAAAAAAAGAGTCCAGTGAAAAATTATCAGTTTGTGCAAAGTTTGTTGAACTTTTCTGAAGGCAATGAAGGTAAAAATGTTGTGAAGGGTTAAAAAGAAGTGAGAGGAGGAGAGTTTTAATTGAAGAGGAATGAGTGTTTGCAGCTGTGAGTGGTGAAGCGGACAGGAAAAGGGAGAGTGTTGTGAAGCAGATGTTGAAAATGAGCATGAGGAAAGTGGTAATGAGATTGATGCGGAGGGAGTGTATGGTGAAAATGTAGTTGTGATAAAAGAAAGCTGGTGGTAAGAACGTAGAGAGGAATGAAAAATTGCTGAGCACAAGAATGCAAAAGAGCTGTGATGCATTGGCCGGGAATCAAACCCGTGCCTCCCGCGTGGCAGGCGAGAATTCTACCACTGAACCACCAATGCAAGCCACACAATTGAAGCTGAACTTTCATCCCCAATGCCTGAGTTGCTAACAGATGTTGATGTGTGGTAGCCAAAGAATACTGCATGGAACCAGCAGAGAGATGCAGTGTAAAGATGAGAAATAACAGTGCAACACCAGTCGATCTTGCATTGGCCGGGAATCAAACCCGGGCCTCCCGCGTGGCAGACGAGAATTCTACCACTGAACCACCAATGCAACTCCACTATCAATCTCATGATGTTCTCCTTTTTTTCCCCAATGCTTTCACTCAGCAGCATTTCCATTTCCTCACTTTGTCCTCTCTTTCCCCAAATTGCAACAAATTTCTTTACCTAAACTTCGGGCACAGCAGCGCATAAACCTCATGTGCTCTCACTTCACACCACTACAGATCACCTAATGCTACACTGCAATATCATCAGGCCGCTGCTTTTCTTCACGCAAAGCTAACAGTGCTTCCACTAGGCCAGACTGCAAATTCCATGGCTTGATAACATACGGCTCCTTCCTTTCAGAATAATATGTTGTGCATCTTTCCGATTTTACAGCCAGGTTGGCTAATTATCCTAATGCTGCGTTACAGTAAAGTGGGATTTCACACCTCCACCAAACAACCTATGTTTGGATAATGGCTTTTATACCGCTCCCAGCCTTGTTTACATTTGAACTCACATCATCATTTCAGTTATGCAGGCCTCTGCACCATGAACCCACAACATTGGCACAATGCTGTCACATCCTGTGTCCTGATTCCCCATGTGTCATCCTGGTCATCATGCTCTCGAATGTAGGTCCGTGTTTGCAAAACAGGAAAGGAAGGGGTGAATCAGCATTCGCCAAGGTTGAGGAATGTCAGCTTTATGGAAAGAGTTGAGAAGCTGGCATTATCCTCGTTGCAACACAAGGGACTCCTTAGGGGGAGACAATTACCCACCAACATTGCCTCAGGTGAATGAGGTGTGAATCTCCAAATGGACTCCGAAACGAGTAACGTGAAACATCGCCTCCTCCCACTTATCTTGGAAAAGAGTACTGTAAAGATACTCGCGATGTTTACACACATGTGTGAGACTGTGCGTGTCTGGGCCTTGTCCTGTTCTGTGGCCGGTATCCTGTTGCCCCTTTATGTTTGGGCCATTCCTCCTTAGCCGGAATGTTCTGAGAGGCTGAATGAGCTTTGAACGAGCTGCTTTTTCTCTTCTTTGTCTCATGGTATTTGTACTGGTCCAATTGTATTGTTGTGCTTGTATTCTCCTCTGTATATATATATGTTGACATATTTTGCTATGCTGTGGAATTCCTGTGATTTAGCTGGCTATTTGTGACAATGGAAAAAGGTGAATGAAAAGACATTGTAAAAAAAAAGAGTCCATTGAAAAATTATCAGTTTGTGCAAAGTTTTTTTGAACTTTTCTTAAGGCAATGAAGGTAAAAATGTTGTGAAAGGTGAAAAAGAAGTCAGGGAAGGAGGGTTTTAATTGAAGAGGAATGAGTGCAGCTGTGAGTGGTGAAGCGGACAGGAAAAGGGAGAGTGTTGTGAAGCAGATGTTGAAAGTGAGCATGAGGAAAGTGGTAAAGAGATTGATGCGGAGGGAGTGTATGGTGAAAATGTAGTTGTGATAAAAGAAAGCTGGTGGTAAGAATGTAGAGAGGAAGGAAAAATTGTGAGCAGAGGAACGCAAAGGAGCTGCAATGTATTGGCCGGGAATCCAACCCGGGCCTCTCACGTGGCAGGTGAGAATTCTACCACTGAACCACCAATGCAAGCCACACAACTGAAGCTGAACTTTCATGCACAATGCCTGAGTTGCTGACAGATGTTGATGTGTGTTCGCCAAAGAAAACTGCATGTAACCAGCAGAGAGATGCAGTGTAAAGATGAGAAATAACAGTGCAACACCAGCCGATCTTGCATTGGCCGGGAATCGAACCCGGGCCTCCCGCGTGGCAGGCGAGAATTCTACCACTGAACCACCAATGCAACTCCACTATCAATCTCATGATGTTCTCCTTTTTTTCCCCAATGCTTTCACTCAGCAGCATTTCCATTTCCTCACTTTGTCCTCTCTTTCCCCAAATTGCAACAAATTTCTTTACCTAAACTTCGGGCACAGCAGCGCATAAACCTCATGTGCTCTCACTTCACACCACTACAGATCACCTAATGCTACACTGCAATATCATCAGGCTGCTACTTTTCTTCACGCAAAGCTAACAGTGCTTCCACTGGGCCAGACTGTAAATTCCATGGCTTGATAACATACGGCTCCTTCCTTTCAGAATAATATGTTGTGCATCTTTCCGATTTTACAGCCAGGTTGGCTAATTATCCTAATGCTGCGTTACAGTCAAGTGGGATTTCACACCTCCACCAAACAACCTATGTTTGGATAATGGCTTTTATACCGCTACCAGCCTTGGTTACATTTGAACTCACATCATCATTTCAGTTATGCAGGCCTCTGCACCATGAACCCACAACATTGGCACAATGCTGTCACATCCTGTGTCCTGATTCCCCATGTGTCATCCTGGTCATCATGCTCTCGAATGTAGGTCCGTGTTTGCAAAACAGGAAAGGAAGGGGTGAATCAGCATTCGCCAAGGTTGAGGAATGTCAGCTTTATGGAAAGAGTTGAGAAGCTGGCAATATCCTAGTTGCAACACAAGGGACTCCTTAGGGGGAGACAATGATCCACCAACATTGCCTCAGGTGAATGAGGTGTGAATCTCCAAATGGACTCCGAAAACGAGTAACGTGAAACATCGCCTCCTCCCACTTATCTTGGTAAAGAGTACTGTAAAGATACTCGCGATGTTTACACACATGTGTGAGACTGTGCGTGTCTGGGCCTTGTCCTGTTCTGTGGCCGGTATCCTGTTGCCCCTTTATGTTTGGGCCATTCCTCCTTAGCCGGAATGTTCTGAGAGGCTGAATGAGCTTTGAACGAGCTGCTTTTTCTCTTCTTTGTCTCATGGTATTTGTACTGGTCCAATTGTATTGTTGTGCTTGTGTTCTCCTCTGTATATATACGTTGACATATTTTGCTATGCTGTGGAATTCCTGTGATTTAGCTGGTTATTTGTGACAATGGAAAAAGGTGAATGAAAAGACTTTGTAAAAAAAGAGTCCAGTGAAAAATTATCAGTTTGTGCAAAGTTTGTTGAACTTTTCTGAAGGCAATGAAGGTAAAAATGTTGTGAAGGGTTAAAAAGAAGTGAGAGGAGGAGAGTTTTAATTGAAGAGGAATGAGTGTTTGCAGCTGTGAGTGGTGAAGCGGACAGGAAAAGGGAGAGTGTTGTGAAGCAGATGTTGAAAATGAGCATGAGGAAAGTGGTAATGAGATTGATGCGGAGGGAGTGTATGGTGAAAATGTAGTTGTGATAAAAGAAAGCTGGTGGTAAGAAAGTAGAGAGGAATGAAAAATTGCTGAGCACAGGAATGCAAAAGAGCTGTGATGCATTGGCCGGGAATCAAACCCGTGCCTCCCGCGTGGCAGGCGAGAATTCTACCACTGAACCACCAATGCGAGCCACACAATTGAAGCTGAACTTTCATCCCCAATGCCTGAGTTGCTAACAGATGTTGATGTGTGGTAGCCAAAGAATACTGCATGGAACCAGCAGAGAGATGCAGTGTAAAGATGAGAAATAACAGTGCAACACCAGTCGATCTTGCATTGGCCGGGAATCAAACCCGGGCCTCCCGCGTGGCAGACGAGAATTCTACCACTGAACCACCAATGCAACTCCACTATCAATCTCATGATGTTCTCCTTTTTTTCCCCAATGCTTTCACTCAGCAGCATTTCCATTTCCTCACTTTGTCCTCTCTTTCCCCAAATTGCAACAAATTTCTTTACCTAAACTTCGGGCACAGCAGCGCATAAACCTCATGTGCTCTCACTTCACACCACTACAGATCACCTAATGCTACACTGCAATATCATCAGGCCGCTGCTTTTCTTCACGCAAAGATAACAGTGCTTCCACTAGGCCAGACTGCAAATTCCATGGCTTGATAACATACGGCTCCTTCCTTTCAGAATAATATGTTGTGCATCTTTCCGATTTTACAGCCAGGTTGGCTAATTATCCTAATGCTGCGTTACAGTAAAGTGGGATTTCACACCTCCACCAAACAACCTATGTTTGGATAATGGCTTTTATACCGCTCCCAGCCTTGTTTACATTTGAACTCACATCATCATTTCAGTTATGCAGGCCTCTGCACCATGAACCCACAACATTGGCACAATGCTGTCACATCCTGTGTCCTGATTCCCCATGTGTCATCCTGGTCATCATGCTCTCGAATGTAGGTCCGTGTTTGCAAAACAGGAAAGGAAGGGGTGAATCAGCATTCGCCAAGGTTGAGGAATGTCAGCTTTATGGAAAGAGTTGAGAAGCTGGCATTATCCTCGTTGCAACACAAGGGACTCCTTAGGGGGAGACAATTACCCACCAACATTGCCTCAGGTGAATGAGGTGTGAATCTCCAAATGGACTCCGAAACGAGTAACGTGAAACATCGCCTCCTCCCACTTATCTTGGAAAAGAGTACTGTAAAGATACTCGCGATGTTTACACACATGTGTGAGACTGTGCGTGTCTGGGCCTTGTCCTGTTCTGTGGCCGGTATCCTGTTGCCCCTTTATGTTTGGGCCATTCCTCCTTAGCCGGAATGTTCTGAGAGGCTGAATGAGCTTTGAACGAGCTGCTTTTTCTCTTCTTTGTCTCATGGTATTTGTACTGGTCCAATTGTATTGTTGTGCTTGTATTCTCCTCTGTATATATATATGTTGACATATTTTGCTATGCTGTGGAATTCCTGTGATTTAGCTGGCTATTTGTGACAATGGAAAAAGGTGAATGAAAAGACATTGTAAAAAAAAAGAGTCCAGTGAAAAATTATCAGTTTGTGCAAAGTTTGTTTGAACTTTTCTTAAGGCAATGAAGGTAAAAATGTTGTGAAAGGTGAAAAAGAAGTCAGGGAAGGAGGGTTTTAATTGAAGAGGAATGAGTGTTTGCAGCTGTGAGTGGTGAAGCGGACAGGAAAAGGGAGAGTGTTGTGAAGCAGATGTTGAAAGTGAGCATGAGGAAAGTGGTAAAGAGATTGATGCGGAGGGAGTGTATGGTGAAAATGTAGTTGTGATAAAAGAAAGCTGGTGGTAAGAATGTAGAGAGGAAGGAAAAATTGTGAGCAGAGGAACGCAAAGGAGCTGCAATGTATTGGCCGGGAATCCAACCCGGGCCTCTCACGTGGCAGGTGAGAATTCTACCACTGAACCACCAATGCAAGCCACACAACTGAAGCTGAACTTTCATGCACAATGCCTGAGTTGCTGACAGATGTTGATGTGTGTTCGCCAAAGAAAACTGCATGTAACCAGCAGAGAGATGCAGTGTAAAGATGAGAAATAACAGTGCAACACCAGCCGATCTTGCATTGGCCGGGAATCGAACCCGGGCCTCCCGCGTGGCAGGCGAGAATTCTACCACTGAACCACCAATGCAACTCCACTATCAATCTCATGATGTTCTCCTTTTTTTCCCCAATGCTTTCACTCAGCAGCATTTCCATTTCCTCACTTTGTCCTCTCTTTCCCCAAATGTCAACAAATTTCTTTACCTAAACTTCGGGCACAGCAGCGCATAAACGTCATGTGCTCTCACTTCACACCACTACAGATCACCTAATGCTACACTGCAATATCATCAGGCTGCTACTTTTCTTCACGCAAAGCTAACAGTGCTTCCACTGGGCCAGACTGCAAATTCCATGGCTTGATAACATACGGCTCCTTCCTTTCAGAATAATATGTTGTGCATCTTTCCGATTTTACAGCCAGGTTGGCTAATTATCCTAATGCTGCGTTACAGTCAAGTGGGATTTCACACCTCCACCAAACAACCTATGTTTGGATAATGGCTTTTATACCGCTACCAGCCTTGGTTACATTTGAACTCACATCATCATTTCAGTTATGCAGGCCTCTGCACCATGAACCCACAACATTGGCACAATGCTGTCACATCCTGTGTCCTGATTCCCCATGTGTCATCCTGGTCATCATGCTCTCGAATGTAGGTCCGTGTTTGCAAAACAGGAAAGGAAGGGGTGAATCAGCATTCGCCAAGGTTGAGGAATGTCAGCTTTATGGAAAGAGTTGAGAAGCTGGCATTATCCTCGTTGCAACACAAGGGACTCCTTAGGGGGAGACAATTACCCACCAACATTGCCTCAGGTGAATGAGGTGTGAATCTCCAAATGGACTCCGAAAACGAGTAACGTGAAACATCGCCTCCTCCCACTTATCTTGGAAAAGAGTACTGTAAAGATACTCGCGATGTTTACACACATGTGTGAGACTGTGCGTGTCTGGGCCTTGTCCTGTTCTGTGGCCGGTATCCTGTTGCCCCTTTATGTTTGGGCCATTCCTCCTTAGCCGGAATGTTCTGAGAGGCTGAATGAGCTTTGAACGAGCTGCTTTTTCTCTTCTTTGTCTCATGGTATTTGTACTGGTCCAATTGTATTGTTGTGCTTGTATTCTCCTCTGTATATATATATGTTGACATATTTTGCTATGCTATGGAATTCCTGTGATTTAGCTGGCTATTTGTGACAATGGAAAAAGGTGAATGAAAAGACATTGTAAAAAAAAAGAGTCCAGTGAAAAATTATCAGTTTGTGCAAAGTTTGTTTGAACTTTTCTTAAGGCAATGAAGGTAAAAATGTTGTGAAAGGTGAAAAAGAAGTCAGGGAAGGAGGGTTTTAATTGAAGAGGAATGAGTGTTTGCAGCTGTGAGTGGTGAAGCGGACAGGAAAAGGGAGAGTGTTGTGAAGCAGATGTTGAAAACGAGCATGAGGAAAGTGGTAAAGAGATTGATGCGGAGGGTGTGGTGAAAATGTAGTTGCGATAAAAGAAAGCTGGTGGTAAGAATGTAGAGAGGAATGAAAAATTGCTGAGCACAGGAATGCAAAAGAGCTGTGATGCATTGGCCGGGAATCGAACCCGGGCCTCCCGCGTGGCAGGCGAGAATTCTACCACTGAACCACCAATGCAACTCCGCTATCAATTTCATGATGTTCTCCTTTTTTCCCCCAATGCTTTCACTCAGCAGCATTTCCATTTCCTCACTTTGTCCTCACTTTCCCCAAATGTCAACAAATTTCTTTACCTAAACTTCGGGCACAGCAGCGCATAAACCTCATGTGCTCTCACTTCACACCACTACAGATCACCTAATGCTACACTGCAATATCATCAGACCGCTACTTTTCTTCACGCAAAGCTAACAGTGCTTCCACTAGGCCAGACTGCAAATTCCATGGCTTGATAACATACGGCTCCTTCCTTTCAGAATAATATGTTGTGCATCTTTCCGATTTTACAGCCAGGTTGGCTAATTATCCTAATGCTGCGTTACAGTAAAGTGGGATTTCACACCTCCACCAAACAACCTATGTTTGGATAATGGCTTTTATACCGCTACCAGCCTTGGTTACATTAGAACTCACATCATCATTTCAGTTATGCAGGCCTCTGCACCATGAACCCACAACATTGGCACAATGCTGTCACATCCTGTGTCCTGATTCCCCATGTGTCATCCTGGTCATCAAGCTCTCGAATGTAGGTCCGTGTTTGCAAAACATGAAAGGAAGGGGTGAATCAGCATTCGCCAAGGTTGAGGAATGTCAGCTTTATGGAAAAAGTTGAGAAGCTGGCATTATCCTCGTTGCAACACAAGGGACTCCCTCGGGGGAGACAATTACCCACC
Organism: Scyliorhinus torazame; assembly: GCF_047496885.1. Classification (NCBI taxonomy): domain Eukaryota; kingdom Metazoa; phylum Chordata; class Chondrichthyes; order Carcharhiniformes; family Scyliorhinidae; genus Scyliorhinus; species Scyliorhinus torazame. The sequence continues at coordinate 15,516 of NW_027309296.1, read as the reverse complement.
AACATTGCCTCAGGTGAATGAGGTGTGAATCTCCAAATGGACTCCGAAAACGAGTAACGTGAAACATCGCCTCCTCCCACTTATCGTGGTAAAGAGTACTGTAAAGATACTAGCGATGTTTACACACATGTGTGAGACTGTGCGTGTCTGGGCCTTGTCCTGTTCTGTGGCCAGTATCCTGTTGCCCCTTTATGTTTGGGCCATTCCTCCTTAGCCGGAATGTTCTGAGAGGCTGAATGAGCTTTGAACGAGCTGCTTTTTCTCTTCTTTGTCTCATGGTATTTGTACTGGTCCAATTGTATTGTTGTGCTTGTATTCTCCTCTGTATATATATATGTTGACATATTTTGCTATGCTGTGGAATTCCTGTGATTTAGCTGGTTATTTGTGACAATGGAAAAAGGTGAATGAAAAGACTTTGTAAAAAAAGAGTCCAGTGAAAAACTATCAGTTTGTGCAAAGTTTGTTTGAACTTTTCTGAAGGCAATGAAGGTAAAAATGTTGTGAAGGGTTAAAAAGAAGTGAGAGGAGGAGGGTTTTAATTGAAGAGGAATGAGTGTTTGCAGCTGTGAGTGGTGAAGCGGACAGGAAAAGGGACAGTGTTGTGAAGCAGATGTTGAAAGTGAGCATGAGGAAAGTGGTAAAGAGATTGATGCGGAGGGAGTGTATGGTGAAAATGTAGTTGTGATAAAAGAAAGCTGGTGGTAAGAATGTAGAGAGGAAGGAAAAATTGCTGAGCAGAGGAATGCAAAGGAGCTGCAATGTATTGGCCGGGAATCCAACCCAGGCCTCTCACGTGGCAGGTGAGAATTCTACCACTGAACCACCAATGCAAGCCACACAACTGAAGCTGAACTTTCATGCACAATGCCTGAGTTGCTGACAGATGTTGATGTGTGTTCGCCAAAGAAAACTGCATGTAACCAGCAGAGAGATGCAGTGTAAAGATGAGGAATAACAGTGCAACACCAGTCGATCTTGCATTGGCCGGGAATCGAACCCGGGCCTCCCGCGTGGCAGGCGAGAATTCTACCACTGAACCACCAATGCAACTCCGCTATCAATTTCATGATGTTCTCCTTTTTTCCCCCAATGCTTTCACTCCGCAGCATTTCCATTTCCTCACTTTGTCCTCACTTTCCCCAAATGTCAACAAATTTCTTTACCTAAACTTCGGGCACAGCAGCGCATAAACCTCATGTGCTCTCACTTCACACCACTACAGATCACCTAATGCTACACTGCAATATCATCAGGCTGCTACTTTTCTTCACGCAAAGCTAACAGTGCTTCCACTGGGCCAGACTGCAAATTCCATGGCTTGATAACATACGGCTCCTTCCTTTCAGAATAATATGTTGTGCATCTTTCCGATTTTACAGCCAGGTTGGCTAATTATCCTAATGCTGCGTTACAGTCAAGTGGGATTTCACACCTCCACCAAACAACCTATGTTTGGATAATGGCTTTTATACCGCTACCAGCCTTGGTTACATTTGAACTCACATCATCATTTCAGTTATGCAGGCCTCTGCACCATGAACCCACAACATTGGCACAATGCTGTCACATCCTGTGTCCTGATTCCCCATGTGTCATCCTGGTCATCATGCTCTCGAATGTAGGTCCGTGTTTGCAAAACAGGAAAGGAAGGGGTGAATCAGCATTCGCCAAGGTTAAGGAATGTCAGCTTTATGGAAAGAGTTGAGAAGCTGGCATTATCCTCGTTGCAACACAAGGGACTCCTTAGGGGGAGACAATTACCCACCAACATTGCCTCAGGTGAATGAGGTGTGAATCTCCAAATGGACTCCGAAAACGAGTAACGTGAAACATCGCCTCCTCCCACTTATCTTGGAAAAGAGTACTGTAAAGATACTCGCGATGTTTACACACATGTGTGAGACTGTGCGTGTCTGGGCCTTGTCCTGTTCTGTGGCCGGTATCCTGTTGCCCCTTTATGTTTGGGCCATTCCTCCTTAGCCGGAATGTTCTGAGAGGCTGAATGAGCTTTGAACGAGCTGCTTTTTCTCTTCTTTGTCTCATGGTATTTGTACTGGTCCAATTGTATTGTTGTGCTTGTATTCTCCTCTGTATATATATATGTTGACATATTTTGCTATGCTGTGGAATTCCTGTGATTTAGCTGGCTATTTGTGACAATGGAAAAAGGTGAATGAAAAGACATTGTAAAAAAAAAGAGTCCAGTGAAAAATTATCAGTTTGTGCAAAGTTTGTTTGAACTTTTCTTAAGGCAATAAAGGTAAAAATGTTGTGAAAGGTGAAAAAGAAGTCAGGGAAGGAGGGTTTTAATTGAAGAGGAATGAGTGTTTGCAGCTGGGAGTGGTGAAGCGGACAGGAAAAGGGAGAGTGTTGTGAAGCAGATGTTGAAAATGAGCATGAGGAAAGTGGTAAAGAGATTGATGCGGAGGGAGTGTATGGTGAAAATGTAGTTGTGATAAAAGAAAGCTGGTGGTAAGAATGTAGAGAGGAAGGAAAAATTGCTGAGCAGAGGAATGCAAAGGAGCTGCAATGGATTGGCCGGGAATCCAACCCGGGCCTCTCACGTGGCAGGTGAGAATTCTACCACTGAACCACCAATGCAAGCCACACAACTGAAGCTGAACTTTCATGCACAATGCCTGAGTTGCTAACAAATGTTGATGTGTGTTAGCCAAAGAAAACTGCATGTAACCAGCAGAGAGATGCAGTGTAAAGATGAGAAATAACAGTGCAACACCAGTCAATCTTGCATTGGCCGGGAATCGAACCCGGGCCTCCCGCGTGGCAGGCGAGAATTCTACCACTGAACCACCAATGCAACTCCACGATCAATTTCATGATGTTCTCCTTTTTTTCCCCAATGCTTTCACTCAGCAGCATTTCCATTTCCTCACTTTGTCCTCACTTTCCCCATATTGCAACAAATTTCTTTACCTAAACTTCGGGCACAGCAGCGCATAAACCTCATGTGCTCTCACTTCACACCACGACAGATCACCTAATGCTACACTGCAATATCATCAGGCCGCTACTTTTCTTCACGCAAAGCTAACAGTGCTTCCACTGGGCCAGACTGCAAATTCCATGGCTTGATAACATACGGCTCCTTCCTTTCAGAATAATATGTTGTGCATCTTTCCGATTTTACAGCCAGGTTGGCTAATTATCCTCATGCTGCGTTACAGTAAAGTGGGATTTCACACCTCCACCAAACAACCTATGTTTGGATAATGGCTTTTATACCGCTACCAGCCTTGGTTACATTAGAACTCACATCATCATTTCAGTTATGCAGGCCTCTGCACCATGAACCCACAACATTGGCACAATGCTGTCACATCCTGTGTCCTGATTCCCCATGTGTCATCCTCGTCATCATGCTCTCGAATGTAGGTCCGTGTTTGCAAAACAGGAAAGGAAGGGGTGAATCAGCATTCGCCAAGGTTGAGGAATGTCAGCTTTATGGAAAGAGTTGAGAAGCTGGCATTATCCTAGTTGCAACACAAGGGACTCCCTAGGGGGACACAATTACCCACCAACATTGCCTCAGGTGAATGAGGTGTGAATCTCCAAATGGACTCCGAAAACGATTAACGTGAAACATCGCCTCCTCCCACTTATCTTGGAAAAGAGTACTGTAAAGATACTTGCGACGTTTACACACATGTGTGAGACTGTGCGTGTCTGGGCCTTGTCCTGTTCTGTGGCCGGTATCCTGTTGCCCCTTTATGTTTGGGCCATTCCTCCTTAGCCGGAATGTTCTGAGAGGCTGAATGTGCTTTGAACGAGCTGCTTTTTCTCTTCTTTGTCTCATGGTATTTGTACTGGTCCAATTGTATTGTTGTGCTTGTATTCTCCTCTGTATATATATATGTTGACATATTTTGCTATGCTGTGGAATTCCTGTGATTTAGCTGGCTATTTGTGACAATGGAAAAAGGTGAATGAAAAGACATTGTAAAAAAAAAGAGTCCAGTGAAAAATTATCAGTTTGTGCAAAGTTTGTTTGAACTTTTCTGAAGGCAATGAAGGTAAAAATGTAGTGGAAGGTGAAAAAGAAGTCAGGGAAGGAGGGTTTTAATTGAAGAGGAATGAGTGTTTGCAGCTGGGAGTGGTGAAGCGGACAGGAAAAGGGAGAGTGTTGTGAAGCAGATGTTGAAAATGAGCATGAGGAAAGTGGTAAAGAGATTGATGCGGAGGGAGTGTATGGTGAAAATGTAGTTGGGATAAAAGAAAGCTGGTGGTAAGAATGTAGAGAGGAAGGAAAAATTGCTGAGCAGAGGAATGCAAAGGAGCTGCAATGTATTGGCCGGGAATCCAACCCGGGCCTCTCACGTGGCAGGTGAGAATTCAACCACTGAACCACCAATGCAAGCCACACAACTGAAGCTGAACTTTCATGCACAATGCCTGAGTTGCTAACAGATGTTGATGTGTGTTAGCCAAAGAAAACTGCATGTAACCAGCAGCGAGATGCAGTGTAAAGATGAGAAATAACAGTGCAACACCAGTCAATCTTGCATTGGCCAGGAATCGAACCCGGGCCTCCCGCGTGGCAGGCGAGAATTCTACGACTGAACCACCAATGCAAGCCACGCAACTGAAGATGAACTTTCAAGCCCAATGCCTGAGTTGCTAGCAGATGTTGATGTGTGTTCGCCAAAGAAAACTGAATGTAACCAGCAGAGAGATGCAGTGTAAAGATGAGAAATAACAGTGCAACACCAGTCAATCTTGCATTGGCCAGGAATCGAACCCGGGCCTCCCGCGTGGCAGGCGAGAATTCTACCACTGAACCACCAATGCAACTCCACGATCAATTTCATGATGTTCTCCTTTTTTTCCCCAATGCTTTCACTCAGCAGCATTTCCATTTCCTCACTTTGTCCTCACTTTCCCCATATTGCAACAAATTTCTTTACCTAAACTTCGGGCACAGCAGCGCATAAACCTCATGTGCTCTCACTTCACACCACGACAGATCACCTAATGCTACACTGCAATATCATCAGGCCGCTACTTTTCTTCACGCAAAGCTAACAGTGCTTCCACTGGGCCAGACTGCAAATTCCATGGCTTGATAACATACGGCTCCTTCCTTTCAGAATAATATGTTGTGCATCTTTCCGATTTTACAGCCAGGTTGGCTAATTATCCTCATGCTGCGTTACAGTAAAGTGGGATTTCACACCTCCACCAAACAACCTATGTTTGGATAATGGCTTTTATACCGCTACCAGCCTTGGTTACATTAGAACTCACATCATCATTTCAGTTATGCAGGCCTCTGCACCATGAACCCACAACATTGGCACAATGCTGTCACATCCTGTGTCCTGATTCCCCATGTGTCATCCTCGTCATCATGCTCTCGAATGTAGGTCCGTGTTTGCAAAACAGGAAAGGAAGGGGTGAATCAGCATTCGCCAAGGTTGAGGAATGTCAGCTTTATGGAAAGAGTTGAGAAGCTGGCATTATCCTAGTTGCAACACAAGGGACTCCCTAGGGGGAGACAATTACCCACCAACATTGCCTCAGGTGAATGAGGTGTGAATCTCCAAATGGACTCCGAAAACGATTAACGTGAAACATCGCCTCCTCCCACTTATCTTGGAAAAGAGTACTGTAAAGATACTCGCGACGTTTACACACATGTGTGAGACTGTGCGTGTCTGGGCCTTGTCCTGTTCTGTGGCCGGTATCCTGTTGCCCCTTTATGTTTGGGCCATTCCTCCTTAGCCGGAATGTTCTGAGAGGCTGAATGAGCTTTGAACGAGCTGCTTTTTCTCTTCTTTGTCTCATGGTATTTGTACTGGTCCAATTGTATTGTTGTGCTTGTATTCTCCTCTGTATATATATATGTTGACATATTTTGCTATGCTGTGGAATTCCTGTGATTTAGCTGGCTATTTGTGACAATGGAAAAAGGTGAATGAAAAGACATTGTAAAAAAAAAGAGTCCAGTGAAAAATTATCAGTTTGTGCAAAGTTTGTTTGAACTTTTCTGAAGGCAATGAAGGTAAAAATGTTGTGGAAGGTGAAAAAGAAGTGAGAGGAGGAGGGTTTTAATTGAAGAGGAATGAGTGTTTGCAGCTGTGAGTGGTGAAGCGGACAGGAAAAGGGAGAGTGTTGTGAAGCAGATGTTGAAAATGAGCATGAGGAAAGTGGTAAAGAGATTGATGCGGAGGGAGTGTATGGTGAAAATGTAGTTGTGATAAAAGAAAGCTGGTGGTAAGAATGTAGAGAGGAAGGAAAAATTGCTGAGCAGAGGAATGGAAAGGAGCTGCAATGTATTGGCCGGGAATCCAACCGGGGCCTCTCACGTGGCAGGTGAGAATTCTACCACTGAACCACCAATGCAAGACACACAACTTAAGCCGAACTTTCATGCACAATGCCTGAGTTGCTAACAGATGTTGATGTGTGTTGGCCAAAGAAAACTGCATGTAACCAGCAGAGAGATGCAGTGTAAAGATGAGAAATAACAGTGCAACACCAGTCAATCTTGCATTGGCCAGGAATCGAACCCGGGCCTCCCGCGTGGCAGGCGAGAATTCTACCACTGAACCACCAATGCAACTCCATTATCAAGCTTGTGATGTTCTCCTTTTTTTCCCCAATGCTTTCACTCAGCAGCATTTGCATTTCCTCACTTTGTCCTCTCTTTCCCCAAATGTCAACAAATTTCTTTACCTAAACTTCGGGCACAGCAGCGCATAAACCTCCTGTGCTCTCACTTCACACCACTACAATATCACCTAATGCTACACTGCAATATCATCAGACCGCTACTTTTCTTCACGCAAAGCTAACAGTGCTTCCACTAGGCCAGACTGCAAATTCCATGGCTTGATGACAGACGGCTCCTTCCTTTCAGAATAACATGTTGTGCATCTTTCCGATTTTACAGCCAGGTTGGCTAATTATCCTAATGCTGCGTTACAGTAAAGTGGGATTTCACACCTCCACCAAACAACCTATGTTTGGATAATGGCTTTTATACCGCTACCAGCCTTGGTTACATTTGAACTCACATCATCATTTCAGTTATGCAGGCCTCTGCACCATGAACCCAACAACATTGGCACAATGCTGTCACATCCTGTGTCCTGATTCCCCATGTGTCATCCTCGTCATCATGCTCTCGAATGTAGGTCCGTGTTTGCGAAACAGGAAAGGAAGGGGTGAATCAGCATTCGCCAAGGTTGAGGAATGTCAGCTTTATGGAAAGAGTTGAGAAGCTGGCAATATCCTAGTTGCAACACAAGGGACTCCTTAGGGGGAGACAATTACCCACCAACATTGCCTCAGGTGAATGAGGTGTGAATCTCCAAATGGACTCCGAAAACGAGTAACGTGAAACATCGCCTCCTCCCACTTATCTTGGTAAAGAGTACTGTAAAGATACTAGCGATGTTTACACACATGTGTGAGACTGTGCGTGTCTGGGCCTTGTCCTGTTCTGTGGCCGGTATCCTGTTGCCCCTTTATGTTTGGGCCATTCCTCCTTCGCCGGAATGTTCTGAGAGGCTGAATGAGCTTTGAACGAGCTGCTTTTTCTCTTCTTTGTCTCATGATATTTGTACTGGTCCAATTGTATTGTTGTGCTTGTGTTCTCCTCTGTATATATACGTTGACATATTTTGCTATGCTGTGGAATTCCTGTGATTTAGCTGGTTATTTGTGACAATGGAAAAAGGTGAATGAAAAGACTTTGTAAAAAAAGAGTCCAGTGAAAAATTATCAGTTTGTGCAAAGTTTGTTTGAACTTTTCTTAAGGCAATGAAGGTAAAAATGTTGTGAAGGGTTAAAAAGAAGTGAGAGGAGGAGGGTTTTAATTAAAGAGGAATGAGTGTTTGCAGCTGTGAGTGGTGAAGCGGACAGGAAAAGGGAGAGTGTTGTGAAGCAGATGTTGAAAATGAGCATGAGGAAAGTGGTAAAGAGATTGATGCGGAGGGTGTGGTGAAAATGTAGTTGCGATAAAAGAAAGCTGGTGGTAAGAATGGAGAGAGGAATGAAAAATTGCTGAGCACAGGAATGCAAATTAGCTGTGATGCATTGGCCGGGAATCAAACCCGGGCCTCCCGCGTGGCAGGCGAGAATTCTACCACTGAACCACCAATGCAAGCCACGCAACTGAAGCTGAACTTTCAAGCCCAATGCCTGAGTTGCGAACAGATGTTGATGTGTGTTCGCCAAAGAAAACTGCATGTAACCAGCAGAGAGATGCAGTGTAAAGATGAGAAATAACAGTGCAACACCAGTCAATCTTGCATTGGCCGGGAATCGAACCCGGGCCTCCCGAGTGGCAGGCGAGAATTCTACCACTGAACCACCAATGCAACTCCACGATCAATTTCATGATGTTCTCCTTTTTTTCCCCCAATGCTTTCACTCAGCAGCATTTCCATTTCCTCACTTTGTCCTCACTTTCCCCAAATTGCAACAAATTTCTTTACCTAAACTTCGGGCACAGCAGCGCATAAACCTCCTGTGCTCTCACTTCACACCACGACAGATCACCTAATGCTACACTGCAATATCATCAGGCTGCTACTTTTCTTCACGCAAAGCTAACAGTGCTTCCACTAGGCCAGACTGCAAATTCCATGGCTTGATAACATACGGCTCCTTCCTTTCAGAATAATATGTTGTGCATCTTTCCGATTTTACAGCCAGGTTGGCTAATTATCCTCCTGCTGCGTTACAGTAAAGTGGGATTTCACACCTCCACCAAACAACCTATGTTTGGATAATGGCTTTTATACCGCTACCAGCCTTGGTTACATTAGAACTCACATCATCATTTCAGTTATGCAGGCCTCTGCACCATGAACCCACAACATTGGCACAATGCTGTCACATCCTGTGTCCTGATTCCCCATGTGTCATCCTCGTCATCATGCTCTCGAATGTAGGTCCGTGTTTGCAAAACAGGAAAGGAAGGGGTGAATCAGCATTCGCCAAGGTTGAGGAATGTCAGCTTTATGGAAAGAGTTGAGAAGCTGGCATTATCCTAGTTGCAACACAAGGGACTCCCTAGGGGGAGACAATTACCCACCAACATTGCCTCAGGTGAATGAGGTGTGAATCTCCAAATGGACTCCGAAAACGATTAACGTGAAACATCGCCTCCTCCCACTTATCTTGGAAAAGAGTACTGTAAAGATACTCGCGACGTTTACACACATGTGTGAGACTGTGCGTGTCTGGGCCTTGTCCTGTTCTGTGGCCGGTATCCTGTTGCCCCTTTATGTTTGGGCCATTCCTCCTTAGCCGGAATGTTCTGAGAGGCTGAATGAGCTTTGAACGAGCTGTTTTTTCTCTTCTTTGTCTCATGGTATTGGTACTGGTCCAATTGTATTGTTGTGCTTGTATTCTCCTCTGTATATATATATGTTGACATATTTTGCTATGCTGTGGAATTCCTGTGATTTAGCTGGCTATTTGTGACAATGGAAAAAGGTGAATGAAAAGACTTTGTAAAAAAAGAGTCCAGTGAAAAATTATCAGTTTGTGCAAAGTTTGTTTGAACTTTTCTTAAGGCAATGAAGGTAAAAATGTTGTGAAGGGTTAAAAAGAAGTGAGAGGAGGAGGGTTTTAATTAAAGAGGAATGAGTGTTTGCAGCTGTGAGTGGTGAAGCGGACAGGAAAAGGGAGAGTGTTGTGAAGCAGATGTTGAAAATGAGCATGAGGAAAGTGGTAAAGAGATTGATGCGGAGGGTGTGGTGAAAATGTAGTTGCGATAAAAGAAAGCTGGTGGTAAGAATGTAGAGAGGAATGAAAAATTGCTGAGCACAGGAATGCAAAAGAGGTGTGATGCATTGGCCGGGAATCAAACCCGGGCCTCCCGCGTGGCAGGCGAGAATTCTACCACTGAACCACCAATGCAAGCCACGCAACTGAAGCTGAACTTTCAAGCCCAATGCCTGAGTTGCTAACAGATGTTGATGTGTGTTCGCCAAAGAAAACTGCATGTAACCAGCAGAGAGATGCAGTGTAAAGATGAGAAATAACAGTGCAACACCAGTCAATCTTGCATTGGCCGGGAATCGAACCCGGGCCTCCCGCGTGGCAGGCGAGAATTCTACCACTGAACCACCAATGCAACTCCACGATCAATTTCATGATGTTCTCCTTTTTTTCCCCAATGCTTTCACTCAGCAGCATTTCCATTTCCTCACTTTGTCCTCACTTTCCCCAAATGTCAACAAATTTCTTTACCTAAACTTCGGGCACAGCAGCGCATAAACCTCATGTGCTCTCACTTCACACCACAACAGATCACCTAATGCTACACTGCAATATCATCAGGCCGCTACTTTTCTTCACGCAAAGCTAACAGTGCTTCCACTAGGCCAGACTGCAAATTCCATGGCTTGATAACATACGGCTCCTTCCTTTCAGAATAATATGTTGTGCATCTTTCCGATTTTACAGCCAGGTTGGCTAATTATCCTCATGCTGCGTTACAGTAAAGTGGGATTTCACACCTCCACCAAACAACCTATGTTTGGATAATGGCTTTTATACCGCTACCAGCCTTGGTTACATTTGAACTCACATCATCATTTCAGTTATGCAGGCCTCTGCACCATGAACCCACAACATTGGCACAATGCTGTCACATCCTGTGTCCTGATTCCCCATGTGTCATCCTCGTCATCATGCTCTCGAATGTAGGTCCGTGTTTGCAAAACAGGAAAGGAAGGGGTGAATCAGCATTCGCCAAGGTTGAGGAATGTCAGCTTTATGGAAAGAGTTGAGAAGCTGGCATTATCCTAGTTGCAACACAAGGGACTCCCTCGGGGGAGACAATTACCCACCAACATTGCCTCAGGTGAATGAGGTGTGAATCTCCAAATGGACTCCGAAAACGATTAACGTGAAACATCGCCTCCTCCCACTTATCTTGGAAAAGAGTACTGTAAAGATACTCGCGACGTTTACACACATGTGTGAGACTGTGCGTGTCTGGGCCTTGTCCTGTTCTGTGGCCGGTATCCTGTTGCCCCTTTATGTTTGGGCCATTCCTCCTTAGCCGGAATGTTCTGAGAGGCTGAATGTGCTTTGAACGAGCTGCTTTTTCTCTTCTTTGTCTCATGGTATTTGTACTGGTCCAATTGTATTGTTGTGCTTGTATTCTCCTCTGTATATATATATGTTGACATATTTTGCTATGCTGTGGAATTCCTGTGATTTAGCTGGCTATTTGTGACAATGGAAAAAGGTGAATGAAAAGACATTGTAAAAAAAAAGAGTCCAGTGAAAAATTATCAGTTTGTGCAAAGTTTGTTTGAACTTTTCTGAAGGCAATGAAGGTAAAAATGTTGTGGAAGGTGAAAAAGAAGTGAGAGGAGGAGGGTTTTAATTGAAGAGGAATGAGTGTTTGCAGCTGTGAGTGGTGAAGCGGACAGGAAAAGGGAGAGTGTTGTGAAGCAGATGTTGAAAATGAGCATGAGGAAAGTGGTAAAGAGATTGATGCGGAGGGAGTGTATGGTGAAAATGTAGTTGTGATAAAAGAAAGCTGGTGGTAAGAATGTAGAGAGGAAGGAAAAATTGCTGAGCAGAGGAATGGAAAGGAGCTGCAATGTATTGGCCGGGAATCCAACCCGGGCCTCTCACGTGGCAGGTGAGAATTCTACCACTGAACCACCAATGCAAGACACACAACTTAAGCTGAACTTTCATGCACAATGCCTGAGTTGCTAACAGATGTTGATGTGTGTTGGCCAAAGAAAACTGCATGTAACCAGCAGAGAGATGCAGTGTAAAGATGAGAAATAACAGTGCAACACCAGTCAATCTTGCATTGGCCGGGAATCGAACCCGGGCCTCCCGCCCTCCCGCGTGGCAGGCGAGAATTCTACCACTGAACCACCAATGCAACTCCATTATCAAACTTGTGATGTTCTCCTTTTTTTCCCCAATGCTTTCACTCAGCAGCATTTGCATTTCCTCACTTTGTCCTCTCTTTCCCCAAATGTCAACAAATTTCTTTACCTAAACTTCGGGCACAGCAGCGCATAAACCTCCTGTGCTCTCACTTCACACCACTACAATATCACCTAATGCTACACTGCAATATCATCAGACCGCTACTTTTCTTCACGCAAAGCTAACAGTGCTTCCACTAGGCCAGACTGCAAATTCCATGGCTTGATGACAGACGGCTCCTTCCTTTCAGAATAACATGTTGTGCATCTTTCCGATTTTACAGCCAGGTTGGCTAATTATCCTAATGCTGCGTTACAGTAAAGTGGGATTTCACACCTCCACCAAACAACCTATGTTTGGATGATGGCTTTTATACCGCTACCAGCCTTGGTTACATTTGAACTCACATCATCATTTCAGTTATGCAGGCCTCTGCACCATGAACCCAACAACATTGGCACAATGCTGTCACATCCTGTGTCCTGATTCCCCATGTGTCATCCTCGTCATCATGCTCTCGAATGTAGGTCCGTGTTTGCGAAACAGGAAAGGAAGGGGTGAATCAGCATTCGCCAAGGTTGAGGAATGTCAGCTTTATGGAAAGAGTTGAGAAGCTGGCAATATCCTAGTTGCAACACAAGGGACTCCTTAGGGGGAGACAATTACCCACCAACATTGCCTCAGGTGAATGAGGTGTGAATCTCCAAATGGACTCCGAAAACGAGTAACGTGAAACATCGCCTCCTCCCACTTATCTTGGTAAAGAGTACTGTAAAGATACTAGCGATGTTTACACACATGTGTGAGACTGTGCGTGTCTGGGCCTTGTCCTGTTCTGTGGCCGGTATCCTGTTGCCCCTTTATGTTTGGGCCATTCCTCCTTCGCCGGAATGTTCTGAGAGGCTGAATGAGCTTTGAACGAGCTGCTTTTTCTCTTCTTTGTCTCATGATATTTGTACTGGTCCAATTGTATTGTTGTGCTTGTGTTCTCCTCTGTATATATACGTTGACATATTTTGCTATGCTGTGGAATTCCTGTGATTTAGCTGGTTATTTGTGACAATGGAAAAAGGTGAATGAAAAGACTTTGTAAAAAAAGAGTCCAGTGAAAAATTATCAGTTTGTGCAAAGTTTGTTTGAACTTTTCTTAAGGCAATGAAGGTAAAAATGTTGTGAAGGGTTAAAAAGAAGTGAGAGGAGGAGGGTTTTAATTAAAGAGGAATGAGTGTTTGCAGCTGTGAGTGGTGAAGCGGACAGGAAAAGGGAGAGTGTTGCGAAGCAGATGTTGAAAATGAGCATGAGGAAAGTGGTAAAGAGATTGATGCGGAGGGTGTGGTGAAAATGTAGTTGCGATAAAAGAAAGCTGGTGGTAAGAATGGAGAGAGGAATGAAAAATTGCTGAGCACAGGAATGCAAATTAGCTGTGATGCATTGGCCGGGAATCAAACCCGGGCCTCCCGCGTGGCAGGCGAGAATTCTACCACTGAACCACCAATGCAAGCCACGCAACTGAAGCTGAACTTTCAAGCCCAATGCCTGAGTTGCGAACAGATGTTGATGTGTGTTCGCCAAAGAAAACTGCATGTAACCAGCAGAGAGATGCAGTGTAAAGATGAGAAATAACAGTGCAACACCAGTCAATCTTGCATTGGCCGGGAATCGAACCCGGGCCTCCCGCGTGGCAGGCGAGAATTCTACCACTGAACCACCAATGCAACTCCACGATCAATTTCATGATGTTCTCCTTTTTTTCCCCAATGCTTTCACTCAGCAGCATTTCCATTTCCTCACTTTGTCCTCACTTTCCCCAAATTGCAACAAATTTCTTTACCTAAACTTCGGGCACAGCAGCGCATAAACCTCCTGTGCTCTCACTTCACACCACGACAGATCACCTAATGCTACACTGCAATATCATCAGGCTGCTACTTTTCTTCACGCAAAGCTAACAGTGCTTCCACTAGGCCAGACTGCAAATTCCATGGCTTGATAACATACGGCTCCTTCCTTTCAGAATAATATGTTGTGCATCTTTCCGATTTTACAGCCAGGTTGGCTAATTATCCTCCTGCTGCGTTACAGTAAAGTGGGATTTCACACCTCCACCAAACAACCTATGTTTGGATAATGGCTTTTATACCGCTACCAGCCTTGGTTACATTAGAACTCACATCATCATTTCAGTTATGCAGGCCTCTGCACCATGAACCCACAACATTGGCACAATGCTGTCACATCCTGTGTCCTGATTCCCCATGTGTCATCCTCGTCATCATGCTCTCGAATGTAGGTCCGTGTTTGCAAAACAGGAAAGGAAGGGGTGAATCAGCATTCGCCAAGGTTGAGGAATGTCAGCTTTATGGAAAGAGTTGAGAAGCTGGCATTATCCTAGTTGCAACACAAGGGACTCCCTACGGGGAGACAATTACCCACCAACATTGCCTCAGGTGAATGAGGTGTGAATCTCCAAATGGACTCCGAAAACGATTAACGTGAAACATCGCCTCCTCCCACTTATCTTGGAAAAGAGTACTGTAAAGATACTCGCGACGTTTACACACATGTGTGAGACTGTGCGTGTCTGGGCCTTGTCCTGTTCTGTGGCCGGTATCCTGTTGCCCCTTTATGTTTGGGCCATTCCTCCTTAGCCGGAATGTTCTGAGAGGCTGAATGAGCTTTGAACGAGCTGTTTTTTCTCTTCTTTGTCTCATGGTATTGGTACTGGTCCAATTGTATTGTTGTGCTTGTATTCTCCTCTGTATATATATATGTTGACATATTTTGCTATGCTGTGGAATTCCTGTGATTTAGCTGGCTATTTGTGACAATGGAAAAAGGTGAATGAAAAGACTTTGTAAAAAAAGAGTCCAGTGAAAAATTATCAGTTTGTGCAAAGTTTGTTTGAACTTTTCTTAAGGCAATGAAGGTAAAAATGTTGTGAAGGGTTAAAAAGAAGTGAGAGGAGGAGGGTTTTAATTAAAGAGGAATGAGTGTTTGCAGCTGTGAGTGGTGAAGCGGACAGGAAAAGGGAGAGTGTTGTGAAGCAGATGTTGAAAATGAGCATGAGGAAAGTGGTAAAGAGATTGATGCGGAGGGTGTGGTGAAAATGTAGTTGCGATAAAAGAAAGCTGGTGGTAAGAATGTAGAGAGGAATGAAAAATTGCTGAGCACAGGAATGCAAAAGAGGTGTGATGCATTGGCCGGGAATCAAACGCGGGCCTCCCGCGTGGCAGGCGAGAATTCTACCACTGAACCACCAATGCAAGCCACGCAACTGAAGCTGAACTTTCAAGCCCAATGCCTGAGTTGCTAACAGATGTTGATGTGTGTTCGCCAAAGAAAACTGCATGTAACCAGCAGAGAGATGCAGTGTAAAGATGAGAAATAACAGTGCAACGCCAGTCAATCTTGCATTGGCCGGGAATCGAACCCGGGCCTCCCGCGTGGCAGGCGAGAATTCTACCACTGAACCACCAATGCAACTCCACGATCAATTTCATGATGTTCTCCTTTTTTTCCCCAATGCTTTCACTCAGCAGCATTTCCATTTCCTCACTTTGTCCTCACTTTCCCCAA
>NW_027309295.1:0-42204 GCF_047496885.1 Scyliorhinus torazame | reverse complement strand
AGACAGAGAGAGTCAGAGACAGAGAGACAGAAACAGAGAGAGAGAGGGAGAGAGACAGAGAGAGAGAGGGACAGAGAGAGAGGGACAGAGAGAGAGAGGGACAGAGAGAGAGAGGGACAGAGAGAGAGAGGGCAGAGAGAGAGAGGGACAGAGACAGAGAGAGAGAGAGACCGGGTGAGAGAGTGGGCGAGAGAGAGAGAGAGACACAGAGAGAGAGACAGGGGGACAGAGAGAGAGAGAGGGACAGAGAGAGAGAGGGACAGAGAGAGAGAGGGACAGAGAGAGAGAGGGACAGAGAGAGAGGGGGACAGAGAGAGAGAGGGACAGAGAGAGAGAGCGACAGAGACAGAGAGAGAGAGACCGGGTGAGAGAGTGGGCGAGAGAGAGAGACACAGAGAGAGAGAGACAAGGGGACAGAGAGAGAGAGGGACAGAGAGAGAGATAGTCAGAGAGAGAGCGAGACAGAGAGAGAGAGACAGAAAGAGAGAGAGACAGAGAGAGAGAGGGCAGAGAGAGAGAGGGACAGAGACAGAGACAGAGAGAGAGAGACCGGGTGAGAGAGTGGGCGAGAGAGAGAGACACAGAGAGAGAGAGACAAGGGGACAGAGAGAGAGAGAGAGGGACAGAGAGAGAGAGTGAGACAGAGAGAGAGAGAGTAAGAGAGAGAGAGAGACTGAGAGAGAGAGAGACCGGGGTGACAGAGTGGGCGAGAGAGAGAGAGACACAGAGAGAGAGACAGGGGGACAGAGAGAGAGAGAGGGACAGAGAGAGAGAGGGACAGAGAGAGAGAGAGACAGAGAGAGAGCGAGACAGAGAGAGCGAGACAGAGAGACAGAGAGAGACAGCGAGAGAGAGGGACAGCGAGAGAGAGGGACAGCGAGAGAGAGGGACAGCGAGAGAGAGGGACAGCGAGAGAGAGAGGGACAGCGAGACAGAGGGACAGCGAAAGAGAGGGACAGCGAGAGAGAGGGACAGAGACAGAGAGATACAGAGAGAGAGAGAGACCGGGTGAGAGAGACAGAGACACAGAGAGAGAGACAGACAGAGAGAGAGAGACAGACAGAGAGAGAGAGACAGACAGAGAGAGAGAGACAGACAGAGAGAGACAGACAGAGAGAGAGAGACAGACAGAGAGAGAGAGACAGAGAGAGAGAGACCGGGTGAGAGAGTGGGCGAGAGAGAGAGACAGAGAGAGAGAGAGACAAGGGGACAGAGAGAGAGAGAGAGGGACAGAGAGAGAGACAGAGAGAGAGAGATAGTCAGAGAGAGAGCGAGACAGAGAGAGAGAGAGACAGAGAGAGAGAGGGACAGAGAGAGAGCGAGAGAGAGGGACAGAGAGAGAGAGAGACAGAGAGAGAGAGTAAGAGAGAGAGAGAGACTGAGAGAGAGAGAGACCGGGTGACAGAGTGGGCGAGAGAGAGAGAGACACAGAGAGAGAAACAGGGGGACAGAGAGAGAGAGAGGGACAGAGAGAGAGAGGGACAGAGAGAGAGAGACAGAGAGAGAGCGAGACAGAGAGAGCGAGACAGAGAGAGCGAGACAGAGAGACAGAGAGGGACAGCGAGAGAGAGGGACAGCGAGAGAGAGGGACAGCGAGAGAGAGGGACAGCGAGAGAGAGGGACAGCGAGAGAGAGGGACAGCGAGAGAGAGGGACAGCGAAAGAGAGGGACAGAGAGAGAGAGGGACAGAGACAGAGAGATACAGAGAGAGAGAGAGACCGGGTGAGAGAGACAGAGACACAGAGAGAGAGACAGACCGAGAGAGAGAGACAGACACAGAGAGAGAGACAGACACAGAGAGAGAGACAGAGAGAGAGACAGAGACAGAGAGAGACAGAGAGAGAGAGACCGGGTGAGAGAGTGGGCGAGAGAGAGAGACAGAGAGAGAGAGAGACAAGGGGACAGAGAGAGAGACAGAGAGAGAGAGATAGTCAGAGAGAGAGCGAGACAGAGAGAGAGAGAGACAGAGAGAGAGAGGGACAGAGAGAGAGCGAGACAGAGAGAGAGAGGGACAGAGAGAGAGAGGGACAGAGAGAGAGAGGGACAGAGAGAGAGAGAGACAGAGAGAGAGAGAGTAAGAGAGAGAGAGAGACTGAGAGAGAGAGAGACCGGGTGACAGAGTGGGCGAGAGAGAGAGAGACACAGAGAGAGAAACAGGGGGACAGAGAGAGAGAGAGGGACAGAGAGAGAGAGAGACAGAGAGAGAGCGAGACAGAGAGAGCGAGACAGAGAGACAGCGAGAAAGAGAGACAGCGAGAGAGAGGGACAGCGAGAGAGAGGGACAGAGACACAGAGATACAGAGAGAGAGACAGACAGAGAGAGAGAGAGAGACAGAGACAGAGAGAGAGAGAGGGACGGGGTGAGAGAGTGAGCGCGAGAGAGAGAGACACTGATAGAGACAGGGGGACAGAGAGAGAGAGAGGGGGACAGAGAGAGAGGGGGACAGAGAGAGAGGGGGACAGAGAGAGAGAGGGACAGAGAGAGAGAGGGACGGGGTGAGAGAGTGAGCGAGAGAGAGAGACACAGAGAGAGACAGGGTGACAGAGAGAGAGAGAGGGACAGAGAGAGAGAGGGACAGAGAGAGAGAGGGACGGGGTGAGAGAGTGAGCGAGAGAGAGAGACACAGAGAGAGAGAGAGGGACAGACAGAGAGAGAGAGAGGGACAGAGGCACAAATAGCAGGGCAGAGAGAGAGAGGGACAGAGAGAGAGAGAGACACAGAAAGAGAGACAGAGAGAGAGAGAGACCGGGTGAGAGTGTGAGCGAGAGAGAGAGACACACAGAGAGAGACAGGGGGACAGAGAGAGAGAGGGACAGAGGCACAAATAGCAGGGCAGAGAGAGTGGCTGAGTGAGGGGGAGACAAAGAGAGAGCGAGATTTAAAGGGAGCTGTGCTCTTTACCAAGTTGTCCACCTGTCCCCCACACTCCACACCTGACAGGACATTCATTGCGCACCAACCCTGACAGCCATCGTTGGCTGGGCTGGAAGAGGAGGAGGGCATTCAGCCCTCAAGCCTGTTCCGCCAGCCAATCAGATAGCGGAATGGTCTGTGTCCTAACTCCAGTCACCCGCCTTGCCTCCATATCCCTCAATAGCCTCAGCAGGCAGAGAGGGACAGGTAGTATTGAGGAAGCAAGGGGGCTGCAGAAGGACTTGGACAGGCTAGGAGAGCGGGCAATGAAGTGGCAGATGGAATACAATGTGGAAAAGTGTGAGGTTCTGCACTTTGGAAGGAGGAATGGAGGCAGAGAGTATTTTCTAAATGGGGAGATGCTTCGGAAATCAGAAGCAGAAAGGGACTTGGGAGACCTTGTTCTCGATTCTCTTCAGGTTAACGTGCAGGTTCAGTCGGCAGTGAGGAAGGCAAATGTTAGCATTCATGTCGAGAGGGCTAGAATACAAGACCAGGGATGTACTTCTGAGGCTGAATAAGGCTCTGGTCAGACCCCATTTGGAGTATTGCGAGCAGTTTTGGGCCCCGGATCTAAGGAAGGATGTGCTGGGGCCTTGGAAAGGGTCCAGAGGAGGTTCATAAGAGGAGGGGCTGTTTAGCACAGGGCTAAATCGCTGGCTTTGAAAGCAGACCAAGGCAGGCCAGCAGCACGGTTCGATTCCCGTAACGGCCTCCCCGAACAGGCGCCGGAATGTGGCGACGAGGGGCTTTTCACAGTCACTTCATTTGAAGCCTACTTGTGACAATAACCGATTTTCATTTCATTTCACAAGAACGATCCCTGGAATGAAGAGCTTGTCGTATGAGGAACGGTTGAGGACTCTGGGTCGGTACTCGTTGGGGTTTAGAAGGATGAGGGGGGATCTGATTGAAACTTACAGGATACTGCGAGGCCTGGACAGAGTGGACGTGGAGAGGATGTTTCCACTTGTAGGAAAAACTAGAACCAGAGGCCACAGCCTCAGACTGACGGGACGATCCTTTAAAACAGAGATGAGGAGGAATTTCTTCAGCCAGAGGGTGGTGAATCTGTGGAACTCTTTGCCGCAGAAGGCTGTGGAGGCCAAATCACTGAGAGTCTTTAAGACAGAGATAGATAGGTTCTTGATTAATAAGGGGAGCAGGGGTTATGGGGAGAAGGCAGGAGAATGGGGACGAGAAAAATATCAGCCATGATTGAATGGCCGAGGAGACTCGATGGGCCGAGTGGCCTAATTCTGCTCCTATGTCTTATGGTCCAAAATGAGTCATCGAAGGAGCCTCCACTGTAACTGGGGATGGAGGGTAGAGAGAACGGTCCTTCATCCCCGCCAAAATTTGCGTGGCGTTTTTGATCACCTCGCTCCTGAATAGAAGGAGGCCGTTCGAGTCTGCACCGGCCATTGGAAAGAGCACCCCCCCCCCCCCCCTTAAGCCCACACCTCCCGCCTATCCCCGTAACCCAGTTACCACACCGAACCTTTTTGGACACTAAGGCCAATCCACCTAACCTGCACGTCTTTGGACTGTGGGAGGAAACCGGAGCACCCGGAGGAAACCCACGCACACACGGGGAGGATGTGCAGACTCCGCACAGACAGTGACCCAAGCCGGAATCGAACCCGGGACGCTGGCGCGGGGAGGCAGCTGTGCTAACCACTGTGCTGCCGAGCCGCCCTATATTCATTGGAGGTTAGAAGAGGGAGAGAAACTTCCAAAATTCCAACCGGATTAGACAGGGTAGATTGAGAAATCCTGAATCCCGTTCCCACGCACCCCTTCCCCCTGCTTCCAGAACGGCATTCTGGACATTGCCGGCCCTTCCTCCAAGGCGGACGGGGCGAGCTGGAAAGATTCCCAGTTCCCCGGGAATCCATGGGATCCCCACAGGGCAGAAATAGGCCATTCGGCCCATCGAGCAGGCACCCACCCTCCGAGTGAGCCCCAGCGGGGCCCACTGCCCTATCCCCGTATACCTGCCTGACCTGCGGAGACGGTTATGGGGTTGGAGGAGATTACAGAGATAGAAACAGAGTAAATAGAAGCAGGATGGGCCATTCGGCCCTTTGAGCCTAACAGGGAGGGGGGGGGGGGGCTGAGTGTGGGTCAGTGAGCACAGGGGGTCA
Organism: Scyliorhinus torazame; assembly: GCF_047496885.1. NCBI lineage: Eukaryota > Metazoa > Chordata > Chondrichthyes > Carcharhiniformes > Scyliorhinidae > Scyliorhinus > Scyliorhinus torazame. The sequence continues at coordinate 37,143 of NW_027309295.1, read as the reverse complement.
GTGAGGGGTCAGAGAGCACAGGGGGGTCAGTGTGGGTCAGAGAGCACAGGGGGGTCAGTGTGGGTCAGAGAGCACGGGGGGGTCAGTGTGGGGTCAGAGAGCACAGGGGGGTCAGTGTGGGTCAGAGAGCACAGGGGGGTCAGTGTGGGGTCAGAGAGCACGGGAGGGTCAGTGTGGGTCAGAGAGCACAGGGGGGTCAGTGTGGGTCAGAGAGCACAGGGGGGTCAGTGTGGGTCAGAGAGCACAGGGGGGTCAGTGTGGGGTCAGAGAGCACGGGAGGGTCAGTGTGGGTCAGAGAGCACAGGGGGGTCAGTGTGGGTCAGAGAGCACAGGGGGGTCAGTGTGGGTCAGAGAGCACAGGGGGAGGGTCAGTGTGGGTCAGAGAGCACAGGGGGTCAGTGAGGGGTCAGAGAGCACAGGGGGGTCAGTATGGGTCAGAGAGCATGGGAGGGTCAGTGTGGGTCAGAGCACGGGGTCAGTGTGGGGTCAGAGAGCACAGGAGGGTCAGTGTGGGTCAGAGAGCACAGGGGGGTCAGTGTGGGTCAGAGAGCACAGGCGTGTCAGTGTGGGTCAGAGAGCACGGGGGGGAGTGTGGGTCAGAGAGCACGGGGGGGTCAGTGTGGGTCAGAGAGCACAGGCAGGGGTCAGTGTGGGTCAGAGAGCACAGGGGGGTCAGTGTGGGTCAGAGAGCACAGGGGCTTAGAGAGCACAGGGGGGGTCAGTATGGGTCAGAGAGCACGGGTGGGTGGGGGGTCAGTGTGGGTCAGAGAGCGCAGGGGGGGTCAGTGTGGGTCAGAGAGCACAGGGGGGGGGTCAGTGTGGGTCAGAGAGCACAGGGGGGTCAGTGTGGGTCAGAGAGCACGGGGGGGTCAGTGTGGGTCAGAGAGCACGGGGGGTCAGTGTGGGTCAGAGAGCACAGGGGGGTCAGTGTGGGTCAGAGAGCACAGGGGGATCAGTGTGGGTCAGAGAGCACGGGTTGGGTCAGTGTGGGGTCAGAGAGCACTGGGGGGTCAGTGTGGGTCAGCGAGCACGGGGGGGGGGTGACATAGAACATAGAAAATACAGCAGAGAACAGGCCCTTCGGCCCACGATGTTGTGCCGAATCTTTGTCCTAGATTAATCATAGATTATCATTGAATTTACAGTGCAGAAGGAGGCCATTCGGCCCTTTGAGTCTGCACCGGCTCTTGGAAAGAGCACCCTACTCATAGTCAACACCTCCACCCAACACCAAGGGCGATTTTGGACACTAAGGGCAATTTATCCTGGCCAATCCATCTACCCTGCACATCTTTGGACTGTGGGAGGAAACCGGAGCACCCGGAGGAAACCCACGCAGACACGGGGAGGATGTGCAGACTCCGCACAGTCAGTGACCCAAGCCGGAATCGAACCTGGGACCCTGGAGCTGTGAAGCAATTGTGCTATCCACAATGCTACCGTGCTGCCCTTAAGAACAAATAAATCTACACTATATCATTTTACCGTAATCCATGTACCTATCCAATAGCTGCTTGAAGGTCCCTAATGTTTCCGACTCAACTACTTCCACAGGCAGTGCATTCCATGCCCCCACTACTCTCTGGGTAAAGAACCTACCTCTGATATCCCTCCTATATCTTCCACCTTTCACCTTAAATTTATGTCCCATTGTAATGGTTTGTTCCACCCGGGGAAAAAGTCTCTGACTGTCTACTCTATCTATTCCCCTGATCATCTTATAAACCTCTATCAAGTCGCCCCTCATCCTTCTCTGTTCTAATGAGAAAAGGCCTAGCACCCTCAACCTTTCCTCGTAAGACCTACTCTCCATTCCAGGCAACATCCTGGTAAATCTTCTTTGCACCTTTTCCAGAGCTTCCACATCCTTCCTAAAATGAGGCGACCAGAACTGTACACAGTACTCCAAATGTGGCCTTACCAAAGTTTTGTACAGCTGCATCATCACCTCACGGCTCTTAAATTCAATCCCTCTGTTAATGAACGCGAGCACACCATAGGCCTTCTTCACAGCTCTCTCCACTTGAGTGGCAACTTTCAAAGATGTATGAACGTAGACCCCAAGATCTCTCTGCTCCTCCACATTGCCAAGAACTCTACTGTTAACCCTGTATTCCGCATTCATATTTGTCCTTCCAAAATGGACAACCTCACACTTTTCAGGGTTAAACTCCATCTGCCACTTCTCAGCCCATCTCTGCATCCTATCTATGTCTCTTTGCAGCCGACAACAGCCCTCCTTACTATCCACAACTCCACCAATCTTCGTATCGTCTGCAAATTTACTGACCCACCCTTCAACTCCCTCATCCAAGTCATTAATGAAAATCACAAACAGCAGAGGACCCAGAACTGATCCCTGCGGTACGCCACTGGTAACTGGGATCCAGGCTGAATATTTACCATCCACCACCACTCTCTGACTTCTATCGGTTAGCCAGTTCGTTATCCAACTGGCCAAATTTCCCACTATCCCATGCCTCCTTACTTTCTGCAGAAGCCTACCATGGGGAACCTTATCAAATGCAGTGTGGGTCAGAGAGCACAGGGGGGTCAGTGTGGGTCAGAGAGCACGGGGGGGGGGGGGTGTCAGTGTGGGTCAGAGAATGCAGGGGGGGTCAGTGTGGGTCAGAGAGCACAGGGCGGTCAGTGTGGGTCAGAGAGCACGGGGGGGGGGGTCAGTGTGGGTCAGAGAGCACAGGGGGGTCAGTGTGGGTCAGAGAGCACAGGGGGGTCAGTGTGGGTCAGAGAGCATGGGGGGGGGGGGTCAGTGTGGGTCAGAGAGCACAGGGGGTGTCAGTGTGGGTCAGAGAGCACAGGGGGGACAGTGTGTGTCAGAGAGCACGGTGGGGGTCAGTGTGGGTCAGGGAGCACAGGGGGGCCAGTGTGGGTCAGAGAGCACGGGGGGGGGGGGTCAGTGTGGGTCAGGGAGCACAGGGGGGCCAGTGTGGGTCAGAGAGCACGGGGGGGGGGCACAGTGAGGGTCAGAGAGCACAGGGGGCACAGTGGGGGTCAGAGAGCACAGGGGGGTCAGTGTGGGGTCAGAGAGCACAGGGGGGTCAGTGTGGGGTCAGAGAGCACAGGGGGTCAGTGTGGGTCAGAGAGCACAGGGGGGCAGTGTGGGGTCAGAGAGCACAGGGGGTCAGTGAGCACAGGGGGTCAGTGTGGGTTAGAGAGCACAGGGGGGGTCAGTGTGGGTCAGAGAGCACAGGGGGGTCAGTGTGGGGTCAGAGAGCACAGGGGGGGGGGGGTCAGTGTGGGTCAGAGAGCACAGGGGGGGTCAGTGTGGGTCAAAGAGCACAGGGGGGTCAGTGTGGGTCAGAGAGCACGGGGGGGGGTCAGTGTGGGTCAGAGAGCACGGGGGGGGGTCAGTATGGGTCAGAGAGCACAGGGGGGTCAGTGTGGGTCAGAGAGCACAGGGGGGGTCAGTGTGGGGTCAGAGAGCACAGGGGGGTGCACAGTGTGGGTCAAAGAGCACGGGGGGTCAGTGTGGGTCAGAGAGCACGGGGGGGTCAGTGTGGGTCAGAGAGCACGGGGGGGGTCAGTATGGGTCAGAGAGCACAGGGGGGTCAGTGTGGGTCAGAGAGCACAGGGGGGGTCAGTGTGGGGTCAGAGAGCACAGGGGGGTGCACAGTGTGGGTCAAAGAGCACGGGGGGTCAGTGTGGGTCAGAGAGCACGGGGGGGTCAGTGTGGGTCAGAGAGCACAGGGGGGAGGTCCGTGTGGGTCAGAGAGCACAGTGGGGGAGGTCCGTGTGGGTCAGAGAGCAGAGGGGGGGTCAGTATGGGTCACAGAGCAGAGGGGGGGGGTCAGTGTGGGTCGCAAGGGTCCCAGGTTCGATTCCCCGCTGGGTCACTGTCTGTGCGGAGTCTGCACGTCCTCCCCGTGTCTGCGTGGGTTTCCTCCGGGTGCTGCGGTTTCCTCCCGCAGTCCGAAGATGTGCAGGTTAGGTGGATTGGCCGCGCTAAACTACCCCTTAGTGTCCAAAGCTGTGCAGGTTCGGTTAAGAGGTTACTGGGAAAGGACGAGGTACTGCGCTTGGGTGGGGTGCTCTTTCAGAGGGTCGGTGCAGACTCGATGGGCCGAATGGCCTCCTTCTGCTCCGGAGAGATTCTATGGAAGGAGGGAAGGTTGCCCTTTGTCTAAGTCACAATGGGACGAAGGGTTGTCACTTCCTGCCGGCCCTCGTCTTGTTCTCAATGTCACTTCTAATTTCTCACAATCCCCGAAACAGACCTCAACCAAACCAAGGGTTTGACCTCCTAAGCCGCCAAAGTCAACAGAGTTTTGGACGCCCCTTCCAAGGCCGGCAACTTACTGCATTGCTCTCTTTATACAGAGAAAAGGTCAACAATTCTCCCCCCCTCTCATTTATCAGGGGCGGGGTGGGGGGGGGAGACGGTGTATCCCCGAGATCCACGGGGTAGCTAATTGTCCCTGCCCCCTAGGACCCACGCAGGTTTAAACACCGGTTTCCCAGGCTTCGGGCCTGGGATAGGCCGCTCCTGCCTGGCGGGTGAGCAGCGGGTGGGCGAGGGGTTTAGGGGGGAGGGTGGGGGCGGTGGCGGTGAGGTGCGAGGTATTTTTAATTTCCATTCGGCCGGAGGGACGGCAGGACGTCCTTTCCCGGAACTCGGGAAGGACGTCCTGCAAGGCCTCACACCAGGCCTCGGCCTGCGAGGGGCGCCCAGGCGTTTAGGGGCGCTCCCGCGTTCCCTGGGCGCCGTTCGCCGCCTCCCCGCAACACCCTCCAGCCAAGCGGGTGCTTGCGAGACCATCGCGATCGTGGGGGAACGCGACAGGCTGACCCGCGCACAGCACGATCCCAAAAGCGGCAAAGTAACAACGGCCGGATTCCCTGAGGTATCGCCGTATGAACGACGCCTCAAAACGTCCCACCCAAAGCGACGTGGGAGGGGGGAATTTATTTCTATTGCGTGCGTGGAAGCGTGTTGCCGAGGAGGGGGTGGGGGGAGGGCGGGGGGGGGGGGGGGGGGAGGCAGCCATCTTTGTCCATCGCCACATTGGCGCACCCTGACCTCGCAAGGAGCTCGGAGCGGTCACGGACGGGCTTGGGGCTCGGTTGGCCAGGTGACCTGCTCATCCGAAAGGAGGGGACGAACAGGGAGGGCGGGTTTAAATCGCCAGCTGTTGGCTTTGGGCGTGGGGAACGTCGAGCCGGGGTCGCAACACCCCCCGGGCAGAGCCCTCGTTTATAAATAAACAGTTCGTCACTGATTGTCAACTGGAGGAGGATTCACCGAAATTCCACCTGGGTGTAGACAGGAGCATATTTAACCCACAGATCAAGAACAAAGAACAAAGAAATGTACAGCACAGGAACAGGCCCTTCGGCCCTCCAAGCCCGTGCCGACCATGCTGCCCGACTAAACTACAATCTTCTACACTTCCTGGGTCCGTATCCCTCTATTCCCATCCTATTCATGTATTTGTCAAGATGCCCCTTAAATGTCCCTATCGTCCCTGCTTCCACCACCTCCTCCGGTAGCGAGTTCCAGGCGCCCACTACCCTCTGCGTAAAAAACTTGCCTCGTACATCTACTCTAAACCTTGCCCCTCGCACCTTAAAGCTATGCCCCCTAGTAATTGACCCCTCTACCCCGGGGAAAAGCCTCTGACTATCCACTCTGTCTATGCCCCTCATAATTTTGTATACCTCTATCAGGTCTCCCCTCAACCTCCTTCGTTCCAGTGAGAACAAACCGAGTTTATTCAACCGCTCCTCATAGCTAATGCCCTCCATACCAGGCAACATTCTGGTAAATCTCTTCTGCACCCTCTCTAAAGCCTCCACATCCTTCTGGTAGTGTGGTGACCAGAATTGAACACTATACTCCAAGTGAGGCCTAACTAAGGTTCTACACAGCTGCAACATGACTTGCCAATTCTTATACTCAATGCCCCGGCCAATGAAGGCAAGCATGCCATTTGCCTTCTTGACTACCTTCTCCACCTGTGTTGCCCCTTTCAATGACCTGTGGACCTGTACACCTAGATCTCTCTGACTTTAAATACTCTTGAGGGTTCTACCATTCACTGTATATTCCCTACCTGTATTAGACCTTCCAAAATGCATTACCTCACATTTGTCCAGATTAAACTCCATCTGCCATCTCTCCGCCCAAGTCTCCAAACAATCTAAATCCTGCTGTATCCTCTGACAGTCCTCATAGCTATCTGCAATTCCACTAACCTTTGTGTCGTCTGCAAACTTACTAATCAGACCAGTTACATTTTCCTCCAAATCATTTATATATACTACAAAGAGCAAAGGTCTCAGCACTGATCCCTGTGGAACACCACTGGTCACAGCCCTCCAATTAGAAAAGCATCCTTCCATTGCTACTCTCTGCCTTCTATGACCTAGCCAGTTCTGTATCCACCTTGCCAGCTCACCCCTGATCCCGTGTGACTTCACCTTTTGTACCAGTCTACCATGAGGGACCTTGTCAAAGGCCTTACTGAAGTCCATATAGACAACATCCACTGCCCTACCTTCATCAATCATAGAACATAGAACATAGAACAATACAGCGCAGTACAGGCCCTTCTGCCCACGATGTTGCACCGAAACAAAAGCCATCTAACCTACACTATGCCATTATCATCCATATGTTTATCCAATAAACTTTTAAATGCCCTCAATGTTGGCGAGTTCACTACTGTAGCAGGTAGGGCATTCCACGGCCTCACTACTCTTTGCGTAAAGAACCTACCTCTGACCTCTGTCCTATATCTATTACCCCTCAGTTTAAAGTTATGTCCCCTCGTGCCAGCCATTTCCATCCGCGGGAGAAGGCTCTCACTGTCCACCCTATCCAACCCCCTGATCATTTTGTATGCCTCTATTAAGTCTCCTCTTAACCTTCTTCTCTCCAACGAAAACAACCTCAAGTCCATCAGCCTTTCCTCATAAGATTTTCCCTCCATACCAGGCAACATCCTGGTAAATCTCCTCTGCACCCGCTCCAAAGCCTCCACGTCCTTCCTATAATGCGGTGACCAGAACTGTACACAATACTCCAAATGCGGCCGTACCAGAGTTCTGTACAGCTGCGACATGACCTCCCGACTCCGGAACTCAATCCCTCTACCAATAAAGGCCAACACTCCATAGGCCTTCTTCACAACCCTATCAACCTGGGTGGCAACTTTCAGGGATCTATGTACATGGACACCTAGATCCCTCTGCTCATCCACACTTTCAAGAACTTTACCATTAGCCAAATATTCCGCATTCCTGTTATTCCTTCCAAAGTGAATCACCTCACACTTCTCTACATTAAACTCCATTTGCCACCTCTCAGCCCAGCTCTGCAGCTTATCTATATCCCTCTGTAACCTGCTACATCCTTCCACACTATCGACAACACCACCGACTTTAGTATCGTCTGCAAATTTACTCACCCACCCTTCTGCGCCTTCCTCTAGGTCATTGATAAAAATGACAAACAGCAACGGCCCCAGAACAGATCCTTGTGGTACTCCACTTGTGACTGTACTCCATTCTGAACATTTCCCATCAACCACCACCCTCTGTCTTCTTTCAGCTAGCCAATTTCTGATCCACATCTCTAAATCACCCTCAATCCCCAGCCTCCGTATTTTCTGCAATAGCCTACCGTGGGGAACCTTATCAAACGCTTTGCTGAAATCCATATACACCACATCAACTGCTCTACCCTCATCTACATGTTCAGTCACCTTCTCAAAGAACTCAATAAGGTTTGTGAGGCATGACCTACCCTTCACAAAGCCATGCTGACTATCCCTGATCATATTATTCCTATCTAGATGATTATAAATCTTGTCTCTTATAATCCCCTCCAAGACTTTACCCACTACAGACGTGAGGCTCACCGGTCTATAGTTGCCGGGGTTGTCTCTGCTCCCCTTTTTGAACAAAGGGACCACATTTGCTGTCCTCCAGTCCTCTGGCACTATTCCTGTAGCCAATGATGACATGAAAATCAAAACCAAAGGTCCAGCAATCTCTTCCCTGGCCTCCCAGAGAATCCTAGGATAAATCCCATCAGGTCCCGGGGACGTATCTATTTTAAGGCTGTCCAGAATTGCCAACACCTCTTCCCTACGTACCTCAATGCCATCTATTCTATTGATGTGGAGATGCCGGCGTTGGACTGGGGTGAGCACAGTACGAAGTCTTACAACACCAGGTTAAAGTCCAAAAGGTTTGTTTCGATGTCACTAACTTTCGGAGCGCTGCTCCTTCCTCAGGTGAATGAAGAGGTCTGTTCCAGAAACACATATATAGACAAATTCAAAGATGCCAAACAATGCTTGGAATGCGAGCATTAGCAGGTGATTAAATCTTTACAGATCCAGAGATGGGGTAACCCCAGGTTAAAGAGGTGTGAATTGTGTCAAGCCAGGACAGTTGGTAGGATTTTGCAGGCCAGATGGTGGGGGATGAATGTAATGTGACATGAATCCCAGGTCCCGGTTGAGGCCGCACTCATGTGTGCGGAACTTGGCTATAAGTTTCTGCTCGGCGATTCTGCGTTGTCGCGCGTCCTGAAGGCCGCCTTGGAGAACGCTTACCCGGAGATCAGAGGCTGAATGCCCTTGACTGCTGAAGTGTTCCCCGACTGGAAGGGAACATTCCTGCCTGGTGATTGTTGCGCGATGTCCGTTCATTCGTTGTCGCAGCGTCTGCATGGTCTCGCCAATGTACCACGCTTCAGGACATCCTTTCCTGCAGCGTATGACGCTGCAGACGCTGCGACAACGAATGAACGGACATCGCGCAACAATCACCAGGCAGGAATGTTCCCTTCCAGTCGGGGAACACTTCAGCATTCAAGGCCATTCAGCCTCTGATCTCCGGGTAAGCGTTCTCCAAGGCGGCCTTCAGGACCCGCGACAACGCAGAATCGCCGAGCAGAAACTTATAGCCAAGTTCCGCACACATGAGTGCGGCCTCAACCGGGACCTGGGATTCATGTCGCATTACATTCATCCCCCACCATCTGGCCTGCGAAATCCTACCAACTGTCCTGGCTTGACACAATTCACACCTCTTTAACCTGGGGTTACCCCATCTCTGGATCTGTAAAGATTTAATCACCTGCTAATGCTCGCATTCCAAGCATTGTTTGGCATCTTTGAATTTGTCTATATATGTGTTTCTGGAACATACCTCTTCATTCACCTGAGGAAGGAGTAGCGCTCCGAAAGCTAGTGACATCGAAACAAACCTGTTGGACTTTAACCTGGTGTTGTAAGACTTCGTACTGTAATCTATTCTATTAGCCTGGGGCTCAGCATTCTCCTCCACAACATTATCTTTTTCCTGAGTGAATACTGACGAAAAATATTCATTTAGTATCTCGCCTATCTCTTCAGACTCCACACACAATTTCCCATCCCTGTCCTTGACTGGCCCTACTCTTACCCTAGTCATTCGCTTATTCCTGACATACCTATAGAAAGCTTTTGGGTTTTCCTTGATCCTTCCTGCCAAATACTTCTCATGTCCCCTCCTTGCTCGTCTTAGCTCTCTCTTTATGTCCTTTTTGTGACCTTCTCGAAAGACTCTTACCAAGTTAGTGAGACACGACCTCCCCTTCACAAAACCGTGCTGCCTCTCACTAATACGTCCATTTGCTTCCAAATGGGAGTAGATCCTGTCTCGAAGAATTCTCTCCAGTAATTTCCCTACCACTGAAGTAAGGCTCACCGGCCTGTAGTTCCCGGGATTATCCTTGCTACCCTTCTTAAACAGAGGAACAACATTGGCTATTCTCCAGTCCTCCGGGACATCCCCTGAAGACAGCGAGGATCCAAAGATTTCAGTCAAGGCCTCAGCAATTTCCTCTCCAGCCTCCTTCAGTATTCTGGGGTAGATCCCATCAGGCCCTGGGGACTTATCTACCTTAATATTTTTAAAGACGCCCAACACCTGGTCTTTTTGGATCTCAATGTGATCCTGCTTTCAATAGTTGGCCGAGACAATTAAGAACCGCAATTCCAGACCGCCCTTCATATGCAGTGCAGAACAAGGCCATTCGGCCCATCGACCATCCGAACGAGCACCCCACCGAGACCCACTCCAGGCCCTATCTCTGGAACCACGCCTAACCTGCACATCTTTGGACTCTGGGAGAAAACCAGAGCACCCGGAGGAAACCCACGCAGACTGGGGGATAATGCGCAGACTCCGCACAGACAGTGACTCGGCAGGGAAATTAACCCCGTTCCCTGGGCACTCCCTCAGTACTGACCCTCTGACAGTGCAGCACTCCCTCAGTACTGACCCTCTGACAGTGCAGCACTCCCTCAGTACTGACCCTCTGACAGTGCAGCACTCCCTCAGTACTGACCCTCTGACAGTGCGGCACTCCCTCAGTACTGACCCTCTGACAGTGCGGCACTCCCTCAGTACTGACCCTCTGACAGTGCAGCACTCCCTCAGTACTGACCTACTGACAGTGCAGCACTCCCTCAGTACTGACCCTCTGACAGTGCGGCACTCCCTCAGTACTGACTCTCTGACAGTGCAGCACTCCCTCAGTACTGACCTACTGACAGTGCAGCACTCCCTCAGTACTGACCCTCTGACAGTGCGGCACTCCCTCAGTACTGACCCTCTGACAGTGCGGCACTCCCTCAGTCCTGAGCCTCTGGCAGTGCAGCGCTCCCTCAATACTGACCCTCTGCCAGTTCGGCACGTCCTCAGTACTGACCCTCTGACACTGCTGCACTCCCTGAATACTGACCCTCTGACAGTGCAGCAATCCCTCAGTACTGACCCTCTGACAGTGCAGCACTCCCTCAATACGTACCCTCTGACAGTGCAGCAATCCCTCAGTACTGACCCTCTGACAGTGCAGCACTCCCTCAGTACTGACCCTCTGACAGTGCGGCACTCCCTCAGTACTGACCCTCTGACAGTGCGGCACTCCCTCAGTACTGACCCTCTGACAGTGCGGCACACCCTCAGTACTGACCCTCTGACAGTGCGGCACTCCCTCAGTACTGACCCTCTGACAGTGCAGCACTCCCTCAGTACTGACCCTCTGACAGTGCAGCACTCCCTCAGTACTGACCCTCTGACATTGCGGCACTCCCTCAGTACTGACCATCTGACAGTGCTGCACTCCCTCAGTACTGACCCTCTGACAGTGCGGCACTCCCTCAGTACTGACCCACTGACAGTGCGGCACTCCCTGAGTACTGACACTCTGACAGTGCGGCACTCCCTCAGTACTGACCCTCTGACAGTGCGGCACACCCTCAGTACTGACCCTCTGACAGTGCGGCACTCCCTCAGTACTGACCATCTGACAGTGCAGCACTCCCTCAGTACTGACCCTCTGACAGTGCAGCACTCCCTCAGTACTGACCCTCTGACAGTGCGGCACTCCCTCAGTACTGACCATCTGACAGTGCTGCACTCCCTCAGTACTGACCCTCTGACAGTGCGGCACTCCCTCAGTACTGACCCACTGACAGTGCAGCAATCCCTCAGTACTGACCCACTGACAGTGCAGCAATCCCTCAGTACTGACCCTCTGACAGTGCAGCACTCCCTCAGTACTGACCCTCTGACAGTGCAGCACTCCCTCAGTACTGACCCTCTGACAATGCAGCACTCCCCCAGTACTGACCCTCTGACAGTGCAGCACTCCCTCAGTACTGACCCTCTGACAGTGCGGCACTCCCTCAGTACTGACCCTCTGAATGTGCTGCACTCCCTCAGTACTGACCCTCTGACAGTGCGGCACTCCCTCAGTACTGACCCTCTGACAGTGCAGCACTCCCTCAGTACTGACCCTCTGACAGTGCGGCACACCCTCAGTACTGACCCTCTGACAGTGCAGCACTCCCTCAGTCCTGACCCTCTGACAGTGCAGCACTCCCTCAGTACTGACCCTCTGACAGTGCAGCACTCCCTCAGTACTGACCCTCTGACAGTGCGGCACTCCCTCAGTACTGACCCTCTGACAGTGCTGCACTCCCTCGGTCCTGACCCTCTGACGGTGCGGCACTCCCTCAGTACTGACCCTCAGACAGTGCTGCACTCCCTCAGTACTGACCCTCTGACAATGCAGCACTCCCCCAGTACTGACCCTCTGACAGTGCGGCACTCCCTCAGTAATGACCCTCTGACAGTGCAGCACTTTCTCAGTACTGACCCTCTGACAATGCAGCACTCCCCCAGCACTGACCCTCTGACAGTGCGGCACTCCCTCAGTACTGACCCTCTGACAGTTCAGCGCTCCCTCAGTACTGACCCCCTGACAGCGCAGCACCCCCTCAGTACTGACCCTCTGACAGTGCGGCACTCCCTCAGTACTGACCCTCTGACAGTGCAGCGCTCCCTCAGTATTGACCCTCTGACAGTGCGTCACTCCCTCAGTACTAACCCTCTGACAGTGCAGCACTCCCTCAGTACTGACCCTCTGACAGCGCAGCGCTTCCTCAGTACTGACCCTCTGACAGTGCGGCACTCCCTCAGTACTGACCCTCTGACAGTGCAGCAATCCCTCAGTGCTGACTCTCTGACAGTGCGGCACTCGCTCAGTACTGAGCCTCTGACAGTGCGGCACGCCCTCAGTATGGTCCCTGTGACAGTGCGACACTCCCTCAGTACTGACCCTCTGACAGTGCGGCACTCCCTCCGTCCTGAGCCTCTGGCAGTGCAGCGCTGCCTCAGTACTGACCCTCTGACAGTGCGGCACACCCTCAGTACTGACCCTCTGACAGTGCAGCACTCCCTCAGTACTGACCCTCTGACAGTGCAGCACTCCCTCAGTCCTGACCCTCTGACAGTGCAGCACTCCCTCAGTACTGACCCTCTGACAGTGCGGCACTCCCTCAGTACTGACCCTCTGACAGTGCTGCACTCCCTCAGTACTGACCCTCTGACAGTGCGGCACTCCCTCAGTACTGACCCACTGACAGTGCAGCAATCCCTCAGTACTGACCCTCTGACAGTGCAGCACTCCCTCAGTACTGACCCTCTGACAGTGCAGCACTCCCTCAGTACTGACCCTCTGACAATGCAGCACTCCCCCAGTACTGACCCTCTGACAGTGCAGCACTCCCTCAGTACTGACCCTCTGACAGTGCGGCACTCCCTCAGTACTGACCCTCTGACAGTGCAGCACTCCCTCAGTACTGACCCTCTGACAGTGCAGCACTCCCTCAGTATTGACCCCCTGACAGCGCAGCACTCCCTCAGTACTGACCCCTGACAGTGTGGCACACCCTCAGTACAGACCCTCTGACAGTGCAACACTCCCTCAGTACTGACCCTCTGACAGTGCAACACTCCCTCAGTACTGACCCTCTGACAGTGCAGCAGTTCCTCAGTACTGACCCTCTGACTGCGTAGCAATCCCTCATTACTGAGCCTCTGACAGTGCGGCACTCCCTCAGTACTGACCCTGTGACAGTGCGGCACTCCCTCAGTACTGAGCCTCTGACAGTGCAGCACTCCCTCAATACTGACCCTCTGACAGTGCGGCACTTCCTCAGTACTGACCGTCTGACAGTGCTGCACTCCCTCAGTACTGACCCTCTGACAGTGCGGCACTCCCTCAGTACTGACCCTCTGACAGTGCGGCACTCCCTCAGTACTGACCGTATGACTGCGCAGCACTCCCTCAGTACTGACCCTCTGACAGTGCAGCACTCCGTCAGTACTGACCCTCTGACAGTGCGGCACTCCCTCAGTACTGACCCTCTGACAGTGCAGCACTCCGTCAGTACTGACCCTCTGACAGTGCGGCACTCCCTCAGTACTGACCCTATGACAGTGCAGCACTCCCTCAGTACTGACCCTCTGACAGTGCGGCACTCCCTCAGTACTGACCCTCTGACAGTGCGGCACTCCCTCAGTACTGACCGTATGACTGCGCAGCACTCCCTCAGTACTGACCCTCTGACAGTGCAGCGCTCCCTCAGTACTGACCCTCTGACAGTGCAGCATTCCGTCAGTACTGACCCTCTGACAGTGCGGCACTCCCTCAGTACTGACCCTCTGACAGTGCAGCACTCCGTCAGTACTGACCCTCTGACAGTGCGGCACTCCCTCAGTACTGACCCTATGACAGTGCAGCACTCCCTCAGTACTGACCCTCTGACAGTGCGGCACTCCCTCAGTACTGACCCTCTGACAGTGCGGCACTCCCTCAGTACTGACCGTATGACTGCGCAGCACTCCCTCAGTACTGACCCTCTGACAGTGCAGCACTCCCTCAGTACTGACCCTCTGACAGTGCGGCACTCCCTCAGTACTGACCCTCTGACAGTGTGGCACTCCCTCAGTACTGACCGTATGACTGCGCAGCACTCCCTCAGTACAGACCCTCTAACAGTGCAGCACTCCCTCAGTACAGACCCTCTGACAGTGCAGCACTCCCTCAGTACTGACCCTCTGACAGTGCAGTACTCCGTCAGTACAGACCCTCTGACAGTGCGGCACTCCCTCAGTACTGCCTCTCTGACAGTGCGACACTCCCTCAGTACTGACCCTCTGACAGTTCAGCACTCCCTCAGTACTGACCCTCTGACAGTGCAGCGCTCCCTCAGTACTGACCCTCTGACAGTGCAACACTCCCTCAGTACTGACCTTCTGACAGTGCGGCACTCCCTCAGTACTGACCCTCTGACAGTGCGGCACTCCCTCAGTGCTGACCCTCTGACAGTGCGGCACTCCCTCAGTACTGACCCTCTGACAGTGCGGCACTCCCTCAGTGCTGACCCTCTGACAGTGCGGCACTCCCTCAGTACTGACCCTCTGACAGTGCGGCACTCCCTCAGTACTGACCTTCTGACAGTGCGGCACTCCCTCAGTACTGACCCTCTGACAGTGCGGCACTCCCTCAGTGCTGACCCTCTGACAGTGCAGCACTCCCTCAGTGCTGACCCTCTGACAGTGCGGCACTCCCTCAGTACTGACCCTCTGACAGTGCAGTACTCCCTCAGTACTGACCCTCTGACAGTGCGGCACTCCCTCAGTACTGACCCTCTGACAGTGCGGCACTCCCTCAGTACTGACCCTCTGACAGTGCAGCACTACCTCAGAACTGACCCTCTGACAGTGCGGCACTCCCTCAGTACTGACCCTCTGACAGTGCGGCACTCCCTCAGTACTGACCCTCTGACAGTGCAGTACTCCCTCAGTACTGACCCTCTGACAGTGCGGCACTCCCTCAGTACTGACCCTCTGACAGTGCGGCACTCCCTCAGTACTGACCCTCTGACAGTGCGGCACTCCCTCAGTACTGACCCTCTGACAGTGCGGCACTCCCGCAGTACTGACCCTCTGACAGTGCAGCACTCCCCCAGTACTGACTCTCTGACAGTGCAGCACTCCCTCAGTACTGACCCTCTGACAGTGCAGCACTCCCTCAGTACTGACCCTCTGACAGTGCGGCACTCCCTCAGTACTGACCCTCTGACAGTGCGGCACTCCCTCAGTACTGACCCTCTGACAGTGCGGCACTCCCTCAGTACTGACCCTCTGACAGTGCGGCACTCCCTCAGTACTGACCCTCTGACAGTGCGGCACTCCCTCAGTACAGACCCTCTGACAGTGCGGCACTCCCTCAGTACTGACCCTCTGACAGTGCGGCACTCCCTCAGTACTGACCCTCTGACAGTGCGGCACTCCCTCAGTACTGACCCTCTGACAGTGCGGCACTCCCTCAGTACTGACCCTCTGACAGTGCGGCACTCCTTCAGTACTGTCCCTCTGACAGTGCGGCACTCCCTCAGTACTGACCCTCTGACAGTGCGGCACTCCCTCAGTACTGACCCTCAGAGTGCAGCACTCCCTCAGTACTGAGCCTCTGACAGTGCGGCACTCCCTCAGTACTGACCCTCTGACAGTGCGGCACTCCCTCAGTACTGACCCTCTGACAGTGCAGCACTCCCTCAGTACTGACCCTCTGACAGTGCAGCACTGCCTCAGTACTGACCCTCTGACAGTGCGGCACTCCCACAGTACTGACTCTCTGACAGTGCGGCACTCCCTCAGTACTGACCCTCTGACAGAGCAGCACTCCCACAGTACTGACCCTCTGACAGAGCAGCACTCCCACAGTCCTGACTCTCTGACAGTGCGGCACTCTCTCAGTACTGAACCTCTGACAGTGCGGCACTCCCTCAGTACTGACCCTCTGACAGTGCGGCACTCCCTCAGTACTGACCGCACATCTTGTTGACTGTCAGAGGATCAGGTCCTTCAAGCCATCTTTAAATATTGTGGAGCCTGGTAACAAGGGGCGACCACATCTTCAGCCTGACTGTCCCACCAAACACGTCCAGGACTGAGCCCCGCTCTTGGTTCTGTGCTGAAGGTCACCTCAACTCCCTTTGACCGTGAGCAGCCTCCAGCTTCCCAGCTATTGCTGATGACGAATCGGCCTCGTTATTTGTGAGAGCACGTCACAGCTGCAGGTTGTGGTTTGCTGCTTGCTCTCGGTGTCTGGAGGCCGCCGCCGCTGTTTCCTTCCTTTTCCGGAGCCGGAAATGAAGGACAGTTTTTTCCTGAGATACCTGGTTCCTGGGACACCGAGCCCAGAGGGACGTACGATTCCAGATCCACCCGGTTTGAAGCAAGAAGGCGCTGCGGGGCCTGGTGCGCGACATCGATCCAAATGGGCCACCTGATGACACTGTTGAAGAAGTGCTTTTGCAGATTGGTGATGCTTCTGTTGGTGGTGTGGTGAGTGCTGCGTGTAATGGGCACGTCACCGCGGGCTAAAACTCGCTGGAAGTCACGGATGTTCAACTGCGTCTTGTGCACCAGGAGGATATGTGGATGCCAGAATTTGGTTCCAGTGAGATTGGGCCGTGTGGGAGGGTGATGTATCTCTGTTTGTATTCGGAACCCTGGGTATCCGTTAGCGCTTCTCAGTTCCCAAGTAACAGAGGTCAAGCCTGTGCTTTATTGGCAAAGTCCACTTCTACTTTATTTGCCAGCCGTGCTCACTGGTGACCTTATTCTCAATACAACATTTAGGAAGTTTCCGCCGATCACTGCTGCAAACAAGCCAGATTGATTGTCATAGTCACAGAATTTACAGTGCAGAAGGAGGCCGTTCGGCCCATCGAGTCTGCACCGGCTCTTGGATAGAGCACCCTACCCAAGGTCAACACCTCCACCCTATCCCCATAACCCAGTGACCCCACCCAACACTAAGGGCAATTTTGGACACTAAGGGCAATTTATCACGGCCAATCCACCTAACCTGCGCATCTTTGGACTGTGGGAGGAAACCGGAGCACCCGGAGGAAACCCACGCAGACACTTGGAGGATGTGCAGACTCCGCACAGACAGTGACCCAAGCCGGGAATCGAACCTGGGACCCTGGAGCTGTGCAGCAATTGTGCTAACCACTGTGCTACCGCGCTGCCCACTGTCTTTAGCGAATACAGTAGTTGAGTTTTAATTCAATTGCAGATCGTAGTAATTTTTCACATCATAATATACACGGGACAAAATAACTAAGTGATTTAAACAAAAGAAAGATGGCAATTAGCAGGCAGCAAAGGAAATAGGTTTCAGAAATATTGAAGGGGTGATCCCGGGATGAGTTTTCCCATCCCGGTAAGTGATTCTGAAGGAGATTATTATCTTAAGGACTGGCCTTCTTTTTACTTCTGATTGGCTTTAACTAATTTATCATTCACTCAATTCGGCCAAACTGTCTGTTCATCAATTTAAGAGGTATTTAAATTTAAATATATTGGTGCCAATTTCCCATTCCATCGCTTGCCGAATTAATTAGAAAAACACAGTTTTCATTCAGTCATTATCACCCTAGACTGGCCGTTACTATAGAAACGGGATTACCCGTACTGGACAGCTGCCCAGTTTCTACCATACAGTGGGGCCTTTTAGCTAGTTGACGTCACTGACCTTGCAAGTCTCAGGCAACTTGCTAATGTGAAACCTAAGAAAGAAATTAAGGAGTGTTATCTGGATTAACCCTTAGTGGATTGAACATAGAACAGTACAGCACAGAACAGGCCCTTCGGCCCTCGATGTTGTGCCGAGCTTTGTCCGACACCAAGATCAAGCTATCCCACCCCCTGTCATTCTGGTGTGCCCCATGTGCCTATCCAATAACCGCTTGAAAGTTCCTGAAGTGTCCGACTCCACTATCACAGCAGGCAGTCCAGTCCACACCCTAACCACTCTCTGAGTAAAGAGCCTACCTCGGACATCCCTCCTATATCTCCCACCCTGAACCTTATAGTTATGCCCCCTTGTACCAGCTACATCCACCCGAGGAAATAGTCTCTGAACGTCCACTCTATCAATCCCCCTCATTATTATAAACCTCTATTAAGTCGCCTCTCATCCTCCTCCGCTCCAATGAGAAAAGCCCTAGCTCCCTCAACCTTTCCTCATAAGGCCTATCCTGCAAACCAGGCAGCATCCTGGTAAATCTCCTTTGCACCCTTTCCAATGCTTCCACATCCTTCCTATAATGAGGTGACCAGAACTGCACACAATACTCCAAATGTGGTCTCACCAGGGTCCTGTACAGTTGCAGCATAACCCCGCGGCTCTTAAACTCAAGCCCCCTGTTAATAAACGCAGACACACTATAGGCCTTCTTCACAGCTCTATCCACTTGAGTGGCAACCTTCAGAGATCTGTGGACATGAACCCCAAGATCTCTCTGTTCCTCCACATTCCTCAGAACCCGGCCGTTGACCCTGTAATCCGCGTTCAAATTTGTCCGACCAAAATGAATCCCAGCTGTTGTGGCCTAATATGATTGCGGTTAATTATTCTTCATGAGTTCTCAATTGGACCTCATCTCCCCTTGCTCTCATGGTTCTCCGGGCTGGAAAAGTCCATTTCTATCAGGGGGGCCTGCGGAGCTGCGGCCCCCGGATGGAGAATGGCTCTGGTACGGGGGAACAAGTTACACATTGGTGGACAGGTCATTTCGAAACCGGAGCACCCGGAGGAAACCCACGCAGACACGGGGAGGACGTGCAGACTCCGCACAGACAGTGACCCAGCGGGGAATCGAACCTGGGACCCTGGAGCGGTGAGGCAGCAGTGCTAACCACTGCGCCACCCATAGAGGCAGCAGCCAACAATCTAACACTCAAGAACTGGGCCCCTGCGCAGGGAATGCCCCCTCGAGCAGAGGGTGAGCGTGTGGATCGGAGGAGGGGTGCCTGAGCACAATCTCCCTCTTGTTCCTGGCAGGGGCCTGGGGTGGACGGCTGCCTGATGTGGCCGGGGGTGGGTGTGCAGAGTGGGGTTCATCTCGCTGGATGGCTCTCTGGGAGAAGGCGGGACACGTAAGGGGTGCGGAAGGTCGGGGGGGGGGATTTGAGACTCCCGCGGAGGAAGCCTTAACCGATTGTCAGTCCCTCCCCTTCTCCAAATCCTTACAGATATGACAACTGGTCCTGTCGTTGCCGCAGAGGCTGCACTCACGGTGCTGGCGGCAGTCCAGACGGCCAGGCGCCAGAGACGTCAGCGATGTCCTGTTTGCCCGGGCAGCGGACCACCTCAACTTTGCCCTGGACCAGGCCCACCAGGATGCCCGGGCTCCAGTATTCTCCACCATCGCCAGGAAGCCCCAAGCCCAGGGGGCAATAGCTGACGCGCAGGTCACCTCGCGCCCACCTCAAGGGCATCAAGGGGTGCTCTTCATTCACACGGAGGGGCTCCACCCCCCGGAAGGTTCAGCTCCTCCTCCCTGACAGGGCCCGTAGGCCCCTGGGGGTCTCCATGGGACGGAGGGGCAGCTGGGGTGAGCTCCAGAGGCCTGCGAGACATCTGGCTCTGCCAGTCCTGGAGGCTCCCCATTGTCCATCCCATGGCATCGACGCCCTCAGCGATGGTCTTCAGTGACTGGGCCACGGTCTGCAGCACCCCGGCAATCGCCACCTGCACCTGGGACACGCCCCTCAGTGACTGGGACATGATGTCGAGGCCCTCAGCGATGCTCGTCAATGTCCACTGGCATCTGGGGCATGATGTCGAGGCCCTGATCAATGCTCGTCAATGTCCACTGGCATCTGGGGCATGATGTCGAGGCCCTGAGCGATGCTCGTCAATGTCCACTGGCATCTGGGGCATGATGTTGAGGCCCTGAGCGATGCTCGTCAATGTCCACTGGCATCTGGGGCATGATGTTGAGGCCCTGAGCGATGCTTCTCAGTGACTGGGCCAAGCTCACCAATGTCCACTGGGACATTGGGCACGATGTTCTGGCCCTCCGCCATGGTGGTCACAGACTGTACCACGCCTTGGGCACCACCACTCATGGTGCTGACGTTATGCTCCAGGTTTTCCACTGTGGTCGCCACCCTGGCCGTGTTGGCCTCGGTTCCACGCATTGCCGACACCATCTCCAGTGCCCGCAGCCTTGGGGCCTCCTCCAATCGGCCTTGCGCTCACTAGAATGTCACGGATTCCTCCTCCTGAATGTCACGGCTGCGTCCTGCCACTGCACCGGCTCTGGGAGAGCCTTGTCCTGTTGAATCCCAGTTTCTTTACCCGTCAGTCTGGCCTCAATAAAAGTCGAGATGGATTTGCAGGTACAGCATTAGTTATTTTATTAGACTTGCAAGTCTGTCTCAGTTCACAGCGGTACAGATCACATCTTGTTTTCTGCACCTCCGGAATCAAGTGAGGATATAAGACAAAGGGATCTGTACTGATACATTCAAATGGCATCAAGTTTCACATACTCGACGCCCATAGGTCATCCTATATCCCTCCTGACCTGTTTGATCTATTCTGATTTGCTCACTTCCAATCCCTTCCTCTGGCCCCTATTACCCAGCATCCTTTTCTCCTGCTCTGGTGGACACACCTCTTCCTGCTTTTCCATGCGGTCTGAAATCCTTTGTCTGTGAACTCACCAGAATTAAACTGGCCTATCTCTACATTACATTAACTAATATCTCTAAAGTAACTATTTTATATCACATTCGTCATTCCCTCCTTTTATCATTCCATGATAACCGAACTATCCAATCCATAGCTACGGTTCCTCATCTAAAAAGATCCGTCGCTGCATTTCCAATTCCTGTCTTAGCCCCCCTTCATCTGCTGCACCCTCATGGATTTTAACAGTTAAGCTTTTAGGGGCGTTGATCTGTTCCAGTGCACCCCGCATTCTACCCATCACACATTTAAGGATAGCCAGGCCCACAAAGATGCAGCCGATAGCCACCACTAAATACATGGCCACCAGTCCTTCCAACCCCCAAATCCCCAGTTACCCCAAGAGCCAGGATCCTGCATTCCGTCCAGGTGATCCCGTATGCGATCCATAAATTTAGTGATGTTAGCGGTCAAGTCCTGAACTCCCATGATACACTTGCCCTGCACTATGACGCATACCCCACCCTCACGGGCCAGAAGATAGTCAAGAGCAAAACGGTTCTGCATTGCAAACAACCGTAGCTGAGACAACTCCTTGGTTATTGCCCCGAGGGCTCCCAAGGTTTCATTTCCCAAGATGGTAAGGCCGCAAATAAAATAATTCCTATCACTGACAGCCAAGGAACCCCCCACGCCTCCCAGTGTCAATACGCTCAGAATGCCCCACCCGGCTGAGTGGCCCCGGTTGGGTGCGAGAACCTGAGGTTTTTTCCAGTTCTCGCAAAATTCAGCAGAGACTGCCCGGCGTGCTAACTGATTATGCAGCTTCCACGCCGAGGGGCAGGGGACTGTGGTAGGGACTAGAGTCCCTATAGCAATTCGGCGGTGAAATGGGGGTGACAAAACATTGGTCGCTGTGCCATTAAATAAAAAGTAGTATCCTTGCTCCGTGTGCAGGCTAGCATCACAATCAGTATATCGGTTGCGTAAGGATCCCCCAGTCGCCCAGTTTATCCAGCTTCGAAACGCCCATTCGGGCCTCCCAGCAATGCGGAAAGCCCTAGTCCCAACAGTGATATGAGAGACATTCGCCCAGCCACAGAGGAGCTGGAGACCGGCGTTCAATGGAACGCAAGTGGTGTTGTAACAAACGCATTGGCCAGACGCCTGGGTGATATGGCACCTCCTGTCCGTACAGGTGGGGAACAGACATGTTATATGCGTGTCCACCTCTACCAGCAAACAGCCATATCCTTCACTGCTGAAGCAATTCTCGTACGACCGGGAATCCCTATTGGGAGTGAAGTGGCTAGGTATGTACGCCCTCCACCGTCGCAGCCTATCGTACTGTGAGTGGGGATTATCCCGAGGAAGGGGAAGGCAAATAGCCGGTGGTGCTGAATCCGGATCGTAAGGAAGAGTGACTTGCTCGGGCAATGGCTCGGAACGCTGACAATGAACCACCGTTTGGGGAGTGCCCCAAAGCGGTGAAACAGAAAATAACCTAGACACCGCTGCGGGGTTCGGGTAGCAGACAACCCGTCACTGGCCATACAGACGGTGGTAAATCTGGTAGAAGAGATTCATACTACCCGGGTTTTCCTCAGTTTGGCCTTTAATTATCTTAAGTGTATCTCCCGGTAACCTACGTTCTAGCTGTACTTCCCTTCTCATATGCCCCGTCCTCTCTCTAGTCCCTTTCTCTTTCTCATAGCCTCTTCCTACACTCTTCTGACAGCCTGATTTTACCTTTATTGCACCAATCTTAACACATCCAAAATCAAATTTACATGTATTCCAAAAACAAGGCAATGTCCATATAATGTTCCCTTCCCATCGCCGGGACCGGTGCAATTGCTTCAGGAGTCCTGCATTCTCCTTAACTTTGAGGACCTTCCATGAGTCGATACCATGTCCTCGTATATGGGGGCAGCGAAGAACATCACCTTTGCATAGGTATGTATCCTTGTAGATTGGTTGGGGTTACAAATGTAGATAATATTCCCCTTTTCCATGTCCATCGCCAATAACACTCCAAGCGAAGTGAGGCCAAATATCATACAGACGATGCGTAGCCACTCCATCATGCTCCACACCTGTAAAATAGCACTGGAGAAGGGAGGCAGGTTAATCTGTCCAAGAAAATGAGGCCCGTTATCAGAACTCAACTGAGCTGGTCTACTGTACCGGGGAATGATTTCCCGCATCAAGACTTTAACCACAGTAGCAGCTTTATTATCGATAGTCGGATACGCCTCGACCCATCTGCTGAACCCATCCATAATGACCAAAACATATTTGTAACATTGACACCTTTCCAACTCAATGTAATCCATTTGGAGCGTCTCAAAGGGACCACTGGGCAACGGGGTTTGCCCCTTCCCACAAGGGATACCTTTTCCGGTGTTATATTGCTGACAAATCAAACACCGATTACTGATACTTTGGGCCAACCCCTGCATTTTAGGGTGCC
Organism: Scyliorhinus torazame; assembly: GCF_047496885.1. Classification (NCBI taxonomy): domain Eukaryota; kingdom Metazoa; phylum Chordata; class Chondrichthyes; order Carcharhiniformes; family Scyliorhinidae; genus Scyliorhinus; species Scyliorhinus torazame. The sequence continues at coordinate 13,807 of NW_027309295.1, read as the reverse complement.
ACCAAGTGTCCAGCAACAAATCACTAGTCCCTCGAGCCCCACAATGAGTTGCAAAGTGTACACATTCGATGACCCATAAAGCCAGCGCATCAGACATACAAGTCTGATGTGCAGGCGTGGTCCATAAAGAGGAAACAGAATCATATGTACAACCTAACCGTTTCCACATTTGTTTATCACTCTCAGGAGCGTCCTCCTGTAACCTTATGACGTCTTGGATGGTTGGCATTGACTTGTCAGAAGCAGACATATTTATAGTAGATCGTTTAGTCTGACTTAACATTTTAGGCACCATCACTTGCTGAATTTGTGCGGCTGTGCGCGCTGCACGATCTGCTCGTTCATTACCAACGTCAACTGGGGTTGTACCATTCGTGTGGGCAGCGCATTTAATAACGGAAATCTGCGCTGGCAGAAGGAGGGCCTGCAGTAGGACATTAACTAAACCCCGGTGGGATATTTGACCACACATAATCATGTCAGGTTGTTCTGACGAAATGTCACTCAAATCGCCCCTTATTGTGGTAGTTTCCTGAATCAAGGCTAAACAGTCGTGGCCAGGTGCGTCTTCATGGACAGGGGGACCACTAAGAAAACAGGCTGGATCGATAGTGGTACAGTGGTTAAATGTCAGACGTGGATTGTTCAAAAGGTATATCTCATACCTATTCTGACGAGCTGCGGTAAGATGCTGAGTCTGCAGTTGCCTCAGTAGTGCGATGACCGAGTGGGAGCTATACACCGTAATATCCTGTTGGAGAGTGAGAGCATGTAACGGCTGTGCGATGGCATTGATTGAACGTAAATCCTGTACTAATCGGTACTGGTCTGGTTTGGCTGGTTTAGGCACAGCAAGTATGGGGGTGTTACATTCTGATTGGCAAGGGACCAAAATACCCTGTTTCAACAGCTCTTGAATTAATTTATCTATTGATGGAGCAGCTTGAGATTTCAGGGGGTATTGCCGAATGGAAGGTAGCTTTACATGATCCTTAATCATCACCTTAATAGGTGTAACATTTGTCTTTCCCACTTGTGATGGGTATTCCGCCCAGACCTGTGGATTGACATATTCCAACACATCATGTCCCCTGTGATGCTGCAGTCGAGTGTTAATCGTTTCAGGGACCTCAAAATATTTTATGGTAGTGCCGTCCGGCATGACTTGAAGTGCGTACTCTGTTGGATCTGAATGATCCACTGCCCTCCTGACCATTCGCCCCATATCCCTGGCATGGTACTGGTCGTGGACCTGACGTGTAATATGAGGGCTTACCGAAGCTGACTGTGGCCATAACTGTGGTGATATTGTTACAAAATCGGCTGTACCTTCTTTTCCCGAGACTGTGGCTGTAACCTTGACTGGCCATTCGGTCCCAATTAACAGCCGGTATTTGTCCTCCAACTCCCTGTTTCGTCCAGTTCTGTCATAGGCCAGGGTAACGTGATGCAGTGACTGTTCAACATCTAACGTCCACCACTGGGGGGTGATAGAAATATAGCACTGTTGTCTCATCCTCCATGATTGGACCGTTACCCCTTCGTCTCCGTACTCTAGCTGTAGCTGGGAGATACACAGTAAATCTCGGGCCAACAAGTTACAGTCCAATCCAATAGTCACTACAAACTGATGATCTGCAGTCTTATTCTCGTAAGTGACTGTCACAGGTTCAGAAATAGGATACTCACACACCTGTCCTTGGAACCCCGACAATTGCTGCGTGTGGTCGGATAATGGTAGTCGAAGTTCTGATTGCACAGAAGACATGGCTGCTCCAGTGTCGATTACAAATGAGTGATGTTGATCTCCTATCTGCAGAGAGATAATAGGTTCCCTGTCCGATTGGAGGGTCCTTATGACTAAATTAGCTAGTCAATCCTGTGTTGGGAAAGGGTTTTCCTGGGAGAAGTCAGTGTATCTTGTCTGTCCTCCCCTTGGTGGGTACCCCCTCCTTTGGGTCGGATAATCTCCTTCTACTGCCTGTCTTTTAAAGGGGCATTCCTGTTGCCAGTGATCTGCACGGCCGCAATTAAAACATGCATTGCTCCCTCTATACCTGCCTCGTCCTCTTCTCCCAGTAGACCAATGGCCCCTCAGAGGGGGCTGCGGTTGTAAAGCTGTTGATGCATTCGGTGGGCCATAAAAAGGAGCTGAGGGTCCCTTTGGGTGGGTTTGGTATCTTCCTAATCGGCAACTGCCTCCAAATCTCACCAGGGGGCACTCTAGCTATTTCCTCTGGTTGTTCCAAGACTTCAACGTCTCTCCCTGTCACTAGGGGGAGTTCTTTCTCTTCAAAATCATCTGTTGCAGCTTCCTTTGATCCCGAACCTTGTGGTTTCTCCTTAGTTTGGAGAGACTTAGGTGGTATACTTAATTGTTTCTGGTGAGGATCAAGCCCCTCTCTCGCTGTCCGAGATCTTGTCCTAGAGCTAACTGGGCTTGTGGAACAGAGCTCCTCTTTCTCTACTGATCGTGAAGATGGTAAATCAGGACCCACACTATCACCCAAAAGGGCTTGAGTTACTGGCATAATTGGAATCTGGGAGCAGTGACTGGATATCAATTATTATACTCTGGTGGTTCTGGAATTAGTGCAGACAATGCTACAGGTGCAGTCGGAACTTTTAGTGAACATTTTCTAAATGATTGAATTTATCTTTTTCTGTCAATTCAAGGCCAGCCATTGAACTACGTAGCTCATCTTTTGTTTGACCCGTGTCTTTCCTGTCTCTACTTGTGCGTTTTTTTTTCTTGGCAAAGCGACAACTTAAAAATGTTTGAAAATTCAAATTGAATTACTGCAACTTGCAAGCTTAGCTCTGATCTCAACTCAGAACTAAATTTACGATTTGCTTAACACAAACTTGTATAACATTTACAACTTAATTAATTCTTTATCTTAACAATTTTTTCTTTTAACAATTTTTTTTTACATTCACATAAATGTTGGCAAAGTCAACTATCATCTCCAGATTTACACTTTTTAAAATGGTGTCCGTGATCTTCTTTAAGTTTCTATTAATCTCCAGATAAAATTAGATAAACATTATTTCAAGTAAGTAAAACTTAAGATTCTGGCAATTTCAATCAATTGCTTTCAAAAATAATAACTTTTATCAAAGAGGTGGAGAAACCCACTGGTTTCCTTTAATTAATTCAAAACGTAACTTTGCTGAGGTTCACTGACTCAAAGGAAAGGTATCCGATTAAACTTCAGGCTGTTGCTGTTATCCCAAGGCCTGAGTGAGAAGCACTGTCTGTCTTTTAACTTTGGCTGCTGCTGTTACCCCTTTGAGAGACTTCTGCTTCAACCAATATGCAGCATTCCCCACAATCTCAACTAGTCCTCAGAACTGCGCCCTTCGCCACCACAGTCCAAGGGTACAATTTTAGCTTAATCAACTATATATTTAACACACTCACACATAGAGTTGAACCATTTTCAATTTCAAATGTCCCATCAACCCCATAACCTAACCCAAGCCGAATCAGAACTCACACATGGAGTTGAACCATTTCCAATTTCAAATGTCGCATCAACTCCATAACTTAACCCAAGCTGAATTAACAATATGAAATCCCATCAATTAAATTGCTAATCCCCAGACTGACCTTTGATTTCATCGAGGCGGTCTTTCCATACCAACCGCGAGTGACCAGACTAATCAGACGATAAGAAGAGGGGAAAAATCAATGCGCGGTCATTTTCCAGCTGTACATTGTGGGCCCTTTTCCCCCATCCTCCTGTTCATAATCAGTCTAATTCTGATTTCGCAGTTGGTCAGAACCGTCTTGAGAAATCCCGGGTTTCGGCACCAAATGTTGAATCCCAGTTTCTTTACCCGTCAGTCTGGCCTCAATAAAAGTCGAGATGGATTTGCAGGTACAGCATTAGTTATTTTATTTAGCTTGCAAGCTTTACTCAGTTCACAGCGGCACAGAACACATCCTGCTTTCTGCACCTCCGGAATCAAGTGAGGATATAAGACAAAGGGCTCTGTACTGATACATTCAAATGGCATCAAGTTTCACATACTCGACGCCCATAGGTCATCCTATATCCCTCCTGACCTGTTTGATCTATTCTGATTGGCTCACTTCCAATCCCTTCCTCTGGCCCCTATTACCCAGCATCCTTTTCTCCTGCTCTGGTGGACACACCTCTTCCTGCTTTTCCATACGGTCTGAAATCCTTTGTCTGTGAACTAACCAGAATTAAACTGGCCTATCTCTACATTACATTAACTAATATCTCTAAAGTAACTATTTTATATCACATTCGTCAACTCCACCTGATGTACATCAGTAACTGTGTGGGATGCTCACCAGATTGTGCCCCAGGAGCCTGCCCACTAACGTCACCCCCCCCCCCCCCCGAGGTGTGTGTCTCTGCGCTGGGGGAGGGTGGGGGAGAGCTGTGACCCTCGATGGTGGTCTCCTCGTAGCTCTCCCCCGAGGTGGTGCGTTGGGAGGCAGGAGGGGGGGTGATTCCGGATGACCGGCCCCATCGGATGTGGGGAGAGGGCGAGGGGTCAGCCAGTGGATTGGGGGAGGGGGAGGTGTTTGGGACTGTGAGGGGTGGCAGACGGAGCTGATGCCCGGAGAGAGGTGGTAACTTACCCTGGCAGCTCGGAGGAGCTCGTTCACCTTCTTCCGAGATTGCACGCTGCTCCTCCCGGTCAGGCTGCCCGCACTGACAGCCGCTGCCACGAAAGCTACCCAGACTGACTAACCAGTTGCTGCAATCCACGTGGTGGGTGTGATATTGAATCAACCCTGTGTCTGTACTCACTGACTGTCTCCACTGGAAAGAGGCAGTTCATGTGTGTGGTGTCCTTTATATATGGGTTGGTGTAATGCCCCCCCTGTGGTGGTGTCACCTCTGTGTGTGTCGCGAATGTCCATTGGTCGTGTCCTGTCTAACTGATCTATTGGTTGAGTGTGTGTGTGATGTCTCTGTAGTGTCTACCTAACCTACAGGCATTTACATTGATGCACATCACCACATCCACTGCCCCCCAGGTGGCGCTGGTGACGCTGCTGCTTGGCCTCCGACCGCCCCCCGGGGGTACAGGGGGCCCGTCTCTCATCCAGAGAGTCAGGAAACCTGGCCACGCCGACGCTCCCAAGGCGAGGGGCAGGTCAGTCGTTACAGACGAGCTCCCCATCTCGCCAAGGGGCAGCCACCCCCAAAACAACGCTTAGAAATATTTCCGTTAAACCGCGTCCTGTGTGGCTGCCTGGGGGTATCTGTGTGAGAATGTGTTCGTCGGTGTCTGTCCCTGTGTGGGTGTGTCCCTGTGTGGGTGTGTCCCTGTGTGGGTGTGTCCCTGTGTGGGTGTGTCCCTGTTTGGGTGCCTGTCCCTGTGTGGGTGCCTGTCCCTGTGTGGGTGTGTCCCTGTGTGGGTGCCTGTCCCTGTGTGGGTGTGTCCCTGTGTGGGTGTGTCCCTGTTTGGGTGCCTGTCCCTGTGTGGGTGTCTGTCCCTGTGTGGGTCTGTCCCTGTGTGGGTGTGTCCCTGTGTGGGTGTGTCCCTGTGTGGGTGCCTGTCCCTGTGTGGGTGCCTGTCCCTGTGTGGGTGTGTCCCTGTGTGGGTGTGTGCTTGTGTGGGTGTGTGCCTGTGTGGGAATGTCCCTGTGTGGGGGTCTGTCCCTGTGTGTGTGTGTGCCTCTGTGGGTGTCTGTCCCTGTGTGGGTGTGTCCCTGTGTGGGTGTGTCCCTGTGTGGGTGTGTCCCTGTGTGGGTGTGTGCCTGTGTGGGTGCCTGTCCCTCCGTGGGTGTGTCCCTGTGTGGGTGCCTGTCCCTGTGTGGGTGTGTCCCTGTGTGGGTGTGTCCCTGTGGGGGTGCCTGTCCCTGTGTGGGTGTCTGTCCCTGTGTGGGTGTCTGTCCCTGTGTGGGTGTCTGTCCCTGTGTGGGTGTGTGCCTGTGTGGGTGTGTCCCTGTGTGGGTGCCTGTCCCTGTGTGGGTGTCTGTACCTGTGTGGGTGTGTCCCTGTGTGGGTGCCTGTCCCTGTGTGGGTGTGTCCCTGTGTGGGTGCCTGTCCCTGTGTGGGTGTGTCCCTGTGTGGGTGTGTCCCTGTTTGGGTGCCTGTCCCTGTGTGGGTGCCTGTCCCTGTGTGGGTGTGTCCCTGTGTGGGTGCCTGTCCCTGTGTGGGTGTGTCCCTGTGTGGGTGTCTGTCCCTGTGTGGGTGTCTGTCCCTGTGTGGGTGTCTGTCCCTGTGTGGGTCTGTCCCTGTGTGGGTGTGTCCCTGTGTGGGTGCCTGTCCCTGTGTGGGTGCCTGTCCCTGTGTGGATGTGTCCCTGTGTGGGTGTGTGCTTGTGTGGGTGTGTGCCTGTGTGGGAATGTCCCTGTGTGGGGGTCTGTCCCTGTGTGTGTGTGTGCCTCTGTGGGTGTCTGTCCCTGTGTGGGTGTGTCCCTGTGTGGGTGTGTGCCTGTGTGGGTGCCTGTCCCTCCGTGGGTGTGTCCCTGTGTGGGTGCCTGTCCCTGTGTGGGTGTGTCCCTGTGTGGGTGTGTCCCTGTGGGGGTGCCTGTCCCTGTGTGGGTGTCTGTCCCTGTGTGGGTGTGTGCCTGTGTGGGTGTGTCCCTGTGTGGGTGCCTGTCCCTGTGTGGGTGTCTGTACCTGTGTGGGTGTGTCCCTGTGTGGGTGCCTGTCCCTGTGTGGGTGTGTCCCTGTGTGGGTGCCTGTCCCTGTGTGGGTGTGTCCCTGTGTGGGTGTGTCCCTGTTTGGGTGCCTGTCCCTGTGTGGGTGTCTGTCCCTGTGTGGGTCTGTCCCTGTGTGGGTGTGTCCCTGTGTGGGTGTGTCCCTGTTTGGGTGCCTGTCCCTGTGTGGGTGCCTGTCCCTGTGTGGGTGCCTGTCCCTGTGTGGGTGTGTGCCTGTGTGGGTGTGTGCCTGTGTGGGTGTGTGCCTGTGTGGGTGTGTCCCTGTGTGGGGGTCTGTCCCTGTGTGTGTGTGTGCCTCTGTGGGTGTCTGTCCCTGTGTGGGTGTGTCCCTGTGGGGGTGTGTCCCTGTGTGGGTGTGTGCCTGTGTGGGTGCCTGTCCCTCCGTGGGTGTGTCCCTGTGTGGGTGCCTGTCCCTGTGTGGGTGTGTCCCTGTGTGGGTGTGTCCCTGTGGGGGTGCCTGTCCCTGTGTGGGTGTCTGTCCCTGTGTGGGTGTGTGCCTGTGTGGGTGTGTCCCTGTGTGGGTGCCTGTCCCTGTGTGGGTGTCTGTACCTGTGTGGGTGTGTCCCTGTGTGGGTGTGTCCCTGTGTGGGTGTCTGTCCCTGTGTGGGTGTCTGTCCCTGTGTGGGTGTGTGCCTGTGTGGGTGTGTCCCTGTGTGGGTGCCTGTCCCTGTGTGGGTGCCTGTCCCTGTGTGGGTGTGTGCCTGTGTGGGTGTGTGCCTGTGTGGGTGTCTGTCCCTGTGTGGGTGTGTCCCTGTGTGGGTGTGTGCCTGTGTGGGTGTCTGTACCTGTGTGGGTGAGTCCCTGTGTGGGTGCCTGTCCCTGTGTGGGTGTGTCCCTGTGTGGGTGTCTGTCCCTGTGTGGGTGTATCCCTGTGTGGGTGTGTGCCTGTGTGGGTGTCTGTACCTGTGTGGGTGTCTGTCCCTGTGTGGGTGTGTGCCTGTGTGGGTGTGTCCCTGTGTGGCTGACTGTCGCTGTGTGGGTGCCTGTCCCTGTGTGGGTGCCTGTCCCTGTGTGGGTGCCTGTCCCTGTATGGGTGCCTCTCCCTGTGTGGGTGTCTGTCCCTGTGTGGGTGTGTCTCTGTGTGGCTGTGTCCCTGTGTGTGTGCCTGTCCCTGTGTGGGTGTGTGCCTGTGTGGGTGTGTCCCTGTGTGGGTGCCTGTCCCTGTGTGGGTGCCTGTCCCTGTGTGGGTGTGTCCCTATGTGGGTGTGTCCCTATGTGGGTGTGTCCCTGTGTGGATGTGTGTCTGTGCGGGTGTGTGTCTGTGCGGGTGTGTGCCTGTGTGCGTGTGTCCCTGTGTGGGTGTGTGCCTGTGTGGGTGTGTCCCTGTGTGGGTGTGTCCCTGTGTGGGGGTCTGTCCCTGTGTGTGTGTGTGCCTCTGTGGGTGTCTGTCCCTGTGTGGGTGTGTCCCTGTGTGGGTGTGTCCCTGTGTGGGTGTGTGCCTGTGTGGGTGCCTGTCCCTCTGTGGGTGTGTCCCTGTGTGGGTGCCTGTCCCTGTGTGGGTGTGTCCCTGTGGGGGTGCCTGTCCCTGTGGGGGTGCCTGTCCCTGTGTGGGTGTCTGTCCCTGTGTGGGTGTGTCCCTGTGTGGGTGCCTGTCCCTGTGTGGGTGTCTGTACCTGTGTGGGTGTGTCCCTGTGTGGGTGTCTGTCCCTGTGTGGGTGCCTGTCCCTGTGTGGGTGTCTGTCCCTGTGTGGGTGTCTGCCTGTGTGGGTGTCTGTCCCTGTGTGGGTGTCTGTCCCTGTGTGGGTGTGTGCCTGTGTGGGTGTGTGCCTGTGTGGGTGTCTGTACCTGTGTGGGTGAGTCCCTGTGTGGGTGTCTGTCCCTGTGTGGGTGTGTCCATGTGTGGGTGTCTGTCCCTGTGTGGGTGTATCCCTGTGTGGGTGTGTGCCTGTGTGGGTGTCTGTCCCTGTGTGGGTGTCTGTCCCTGTGTGGGTGTCTGTCCCTGTGTGGGTGCCTGTCCTTGTGTGGGTGCCTGTCCCTGTATGGGTGTCTGTCCCTGTGTGGGTGTCTGTCCCTGTGTGGGTGTCTGTCCCTGTGTGGGTGTGTCTCTGTGTGGCTGTGTCCCTGTGTGTGTGCCTGTCCCTGTGTGGGTGTGTGCCTGTGTGGGTGTGTCCCTGTGTGGGTGCCTGTCCCTGTGTGGGTGCCTGTCCCTGTGTGGGTGTGTCCCTGTGTGGGTGTTTGTCTGTGCGGGTGTGTGCCTGTGTGCGTGTGTGCCTGTGTGCGTGTGTCCCTGTGTGCGTGTGTCCCTGTGTGGGTGGGTGTCTGTGTGGGTGTCTGTGTGGGTGTGTCCCTGTGTGGGTGCCTGTCCCTGTGTGGGTGTGTCCCTGTGTGCGTGTGTCCCTGTGTGCGTGTGTGTCTGTGTGGGTGTGTGCCTGTGTGGGGGTGGGGTCTGTGTGGGTGTGTGCCTGTGTGGGTGTGTGTCTATGTGGTTGTGTGTCCCTGTGGGTGTGTGTCCCTGTGGGTGTGTGTCCCTGTGGGTGGGTGTCCCTGTGTGGGTGTGTGCCTGTGTGGGTGTGTGTCTATGTGGGTGTTTGTCCCTGTGTGGGTGTGTCCCTGTGTGGGTGTGTCCCTGTGTGGGTGTATCCCTGTGTGGGTGTGTGCCTGTGTGGGTGTCTGTCCCTGTGTGGGTGTGTCCCTGTGTGGGTGTGTGCCTGTGTGGGTGTGTGCCTGTGTGGGTGTCTGTCCCTTTGTGGGTGGGTGTCTGTGTGGGTGGGTGTCTGTGTGGGTGGGTGTCTGTGTGGGTGTGTGCCTGTGTGGGTGTGTGCCTGTGTGGGTGTGTGCCTGTGTGGGTGTCTGTCCCCTTTGTGGGTGGGTGTCTGTGTGGGTGTGTGCCTGTGTGGGTGTGTGTCTGTGTGGGTGGGTGTCTGTGTGGGTGTGTGCCTGTGTGGGTGTGTGCCTGTGTGGGTGTGTGTCCTATGTGGGTGTTTGTCCCTGTGTGGGTGTTTGGTCCCTGTGTGGGTGTTGCGTCTGTGTGGGTGAGTGCCTGTGTGGGTGTGTGTCTGTGTGGGTGTGTGTCCCTGTGTGTGTGTGTGCCTGTGTGGGTGTGTGTCTGTGTGGGTGTGTGTCTATGTGGGTGTTTGTCCCTGTGTGGGTGTGTGTCTGTGTGGGTGTGTGTCTGTGTGGGTGTGTGTCCCTGTGTGGGTGTGTGTCTATGTGGGTGTGTGTCTATGTGGGTGTTTGTCCCTGTGTGGGTGTTTGTCCCTGTGTGGGTGTGTGTCTGTGTGGGTGTGTGTCTGTGTGGGTGTGTGTCCCTGTGTGGGTGTGTGCCTGTGTGGGTGTGTGTCTATGTGGGTGTTTGTCCCTGTGGGTGTGTGTCCCTGTGTGGGTGTTTGCCTGTGTGGGTGTGTGCCCATCCCCCGCTCTCACCCCGCTCTCTCTCCCCCTCACCTGCTCTCTCCCCGTCCCCCGCTCTCTCTCCCTGCACCCGCTCTCTCTCCCCCCCCCCCCGCTCTCTCTCCCCTGCCTCGCTCCCTCCCCCTTCCCTCTCTCTCCCCCTCCCCGCTCTCTCTCCCCCTGCCTCGCTCTCTCCCCCTTCCCACTCTCGCCCCCTCCCACACTCTCTCTCCCCCTCCCCGCTCTCTCTCCCCTGCCTCGCTCTCTCCCCCTTCCCACTCTCGCCCCCTCCCACACTCTCTCTTCCCCTCCCCGCTCTCTCCACCTCCCCCGCTCTCTCTCCCCTCCCTCCCCACCCCCCGTTCTCTCTCCCCTCCCCGCTCTCTCTCCCCCGCTCTCTCTCCCCCGCTCTCTCTCCCCCGCTCTCTCTCCCCCTCCCCGCTTTCTCTCCATCCCGCTCTCTCCCCCCCTCATCCGCTCTCTGTCCCCCTCCCTGCTCTCTCTTCCCTCCCCCGCTCTCTCTCCCCTCCCTCGCTCTCTCTCCCACCCCGCTCTCTCCCTCCTCATCCGCTCTCTGTCCCCTCCCTGCTCTCTCTTCCCTCCCCCGCTCTCTCTTCCCTCCCCCGCTCTCTCTCCCCTCCCTCGCTCTCTCTCCCACCCCCGCTCTCTCCCCCCTCATCCGCTCTCTGTTCCCCTCCCTGCTCTCTCTTCCCTCTCCGCTCTCTCTTCCCTCTCCGCTCTCTCTTCCCCTCCCTCTCTCTCTCCCCCTCCCACTCTCTCTCCCCCTTCCCAACTCTCTCTCCCCCTCCCCGCTCTCTCTTTCCCTCGCTGTCTCTCTCTCCCCCCTCCACCACTCTCGCTCCCCCTCCACTGCTCTCTCCCCTCCCTCGCTCTCTCTAATCCCTCCCCGCTCTCTCTCCCACCCCGCTCTCTCCCCTCTTATCCCCGCTCTCTCCCCTCTCCCCCCCCGCTCTCTCCCCTCTCCCCCACTTTCTCTACCCTCTCCCCCGCTTTCACTCTCCCCTCCCCCGCTCTCTTTCCCCTCCCTCGCTCTCTCTCCCCCTCCCCGCTCTCTCTCCCACCCCGCTCCTCTCCCACCCCGCTCTCTCCCACCCCGCTCTCTCCCCCCTCCCCCGCTCTCTCCCCCTCCCCGCTCTCTCCCCCCTCCCCCGCTCTCTCCCCCCTCCCCCGCTCTCTCTCTCCCTCCCTCGCTCTCTCTCTCCCCCTCCCCCGCTCTCTCCCCTCCCCCGCTTTCTCTCCCCTCCCCGCTCTCTCTCTCCCCTCCCCGCTCTCTCTCCCCTCCCCGCTCTCTTTTCCCCTCCCCGCTCTCTTTTCCCCTCCCAAGCTCTCTCCCCTCCCCCGCTCTCTCCTCCTCCCTCGCGCTCTCTCCCCCTTCCCCGCACTCTCCTCCTTTCCCACTCTCTGTACCCTCCCCCACTCTTTCTCCTCTTCCCAGCTCTCTCCTCCCCTCCCCCTCACTCTCTCCCCCCTCCCGCTCTTCCCCTCCCCCACTCTCTCTCCCCTCTCTCACTCTCTCACCCCCTCCCCGCTCTCTCTCCCCTCCCCGCTCTCTCTCCCCCTCCCCGCTCTGTCGCCCCCACCCACGCTCTCTCGCCCCCTCCCCGCTCTCGCCCCCCCTGCTTTCTCTCCCATCCACTGCTTTTTTCTCCCTCCCCCACTCTCTCTCCCTCTCCCACACTCTCTCTCTCACCACTCTCTCTCCCCCCTCCCTGCTCTCTCTCCTCCCCTCTCCCCCTCCTCCCCTCTCCCTCCTCCTCTCCCCCGCCCCTTTCCTCACCCCCTCCCACTCTCTCTCCCCTCACCCGCTCTCTCTCCCTAACCCCACTCTCTCTCCCTCCCCTGCACTCTCCCCCTCCCCCACTCTCTCTCCCGCTACCCCACTCTCTCTCCCCTCCCCGCTCTCTCGACCCCTCCCAAGCTCTCTCCCCTCCCCGCTCTCTCTCCCCCTCCCAAGCTCTCTCCCCTCCAAGCTCTCTCTCCCCCTCCCAAGCTCTCTCCCCGTCCCCCGCTCTCTCTCCCACTCCCCCGCTCTCTCCCCCTCCCCGCTCTCTCCCCCTCCCCGCTCTCTCTCCCCTCCCCGCTCTCTCTCCCCTCCCCGCTCTCTCCCCCTCCCCGCTCTCTCGCCCCCCACCCACGCTCTCTCGCCCCCTCCCCGCTCTCGCCCCCTGCTTTCTCTCCCATCCACTGCTTTTTTCTCCCTCCCCCACTCTCCCTCCCTCTCCCACACTCTCTCACCACTCTCTCTCCCCCTCCCTGCTCTCTCTCCTCCCCTCTCCCCCTCCTCCTCTCCCCGCCCCTTTCCTCACCCCCTCCCACTCTCTCTCCCCTCACCCGCTCTCTCTCCCTAACCCCACTCTCTCCCCTCCCCCTCTCTCGCCCTCTCCCCCACTCTTTCTCCCCAGCCCCTCTCTCTCTCCCTCCCCTGCACTCTCCCCCTCCCCCACTCTCTCTCCCGCTACCCCACTCTCTCTCCCCTCCCCGCTCTCTCTCCCCTCCCCGCTCTCCTCTCCCCTCCCCTCTCTCTCTACCCCTCCCCAAGCTCTCTCCCCTCCCCGCTCTCTCTCCCCATCCCCCGCTCTCTCTCCCACTCTCCCGCAATCTCCCCCTCCCCGCTCTCTCTCCCCGTCCCCCGCTCTCTCCCACTCCCCCGCAATCTCCCCCTCCCCGCTCTCTCTCCCCGTCCCCTGCTCTCTCTCCCCCTCCCCGCTCTCTCCCCCTCCCCGCTCTCTCTCTCCCTGCCCCACTCTCTCTCCCACTCCCCTGCAATCTCCCCCTCCCCGATCTCACTCCCCCTCCCCACTCTCTCTCCCCTCCCCCACTCTCTCACTCCCGCCCCCCACTCTCTCTCCCCTCCCCGCTCTCTCTCCCCTCCCCGCTCTCTCTCCCCTCCCCGCTCTCTCTCCCCTCCCCGCTCTCTCTACCCCTCCCAAGCTCTCTCCCCTCCCCGCTCTCTCTCCCCATCCCCCGCTCTCTCTCCCACTCTCCCGCAATCTCCCCCTCCCGCTCTCTCTCCCCGTCCCCCGCTCTCTCCCACTCCCCCGCAATCTCCCCCTCCCCGCTCTCTCTCCCCGTCCCCTGCTCTCTCTCCCCCTCCCCGCTCTCTCCCCCTCCCCGCTCTCTCTCCCCCCTCCCCGCTCTCTCTCCCCCTCCCCTCTCTCTCCCCATTCCTGCTCTCTCTCCCCATTCCTGCTCTCTCTCCCCATTCCTGCTCTCTCTCCCCCTCCCCCACTCTCGCTCCCCCTCCCCGCTCTCACTCCCCCTCCCCGCTCTCACTCCCCCTCCCCGCTATCTCTCCTTCTCACCCACCCTCTCTCCCCCTCCCCAGCACTCTCTCCCCCTCCCCCGCTCTCTCCCCCTCCCCCGCTCTCTCCCCCTCTCCGCTCTCTCCCCCTCTCTCTCTCCCCCCACCCCCGCTCTCTCTCCCCCTCCCCTGCTGTCTCTCCCCTGCCCCACTCTCACTCCCCTCCCCCGCTCTCTTTCCCCCCTCCCCGCTCTCTCCCCTCCCCGCTCCCTCTCCCCCTCCCCGCTCTCTCCCGTTCTCCACGCTCTCTCCCCCTCCCCGCTCTCTCTCCCCCTCCCCGCACTCTCTACCCCTGCCCGCTCTCTCCCCCCCTCCCCCGCTCTCTCTCCCCCTGCCCCGCTCTCTCTCCCCGTCCCTCTCTCTCTCTTCCCTCACCGCTCTCTCTCCCCCTGTGTGTGGGGTTGTGTGTGTGTGTATGTGTCTGTGTTGGGGGGGGGTTGGGGGGGGGTCGGGGTTGGTGGATAGCGGGGGGGTGGGTGGGGGGGTCGGGGTTGGTG
>NW_027309294.1:35000-37500 GCF_047496885.1 Scyliorhinus torazame | reverse complement strand
TCTCTCTCACTCTCTGTCTCCCTCCCTCTCTCTCTCTCTATCTATCACTCACTCTCCACCCCTCTCTGTCTCTCTCTCTCTCTCTCTCACTGTCTCCCTCCCTCTCTCTCTATCTATCACTCACTCTCCACCCCTCTCTGTCTCTCTCTCTCTGTCCCCATCTCTCTCAGTATCCGTCTTGCTCACGAATGTTTCTCTCTGTCTCCTGCTGTCCTCTCTCTCTCTCGGTTCACTGCCTCTCTCCACGTTTTCTCTGTCCCTGTCTCACACGTTCTGTGTCCATCCCGCTCTCCATTGCTAACTTTCTCTATCTCTGTCGCCAGATATGTGCCAGTCCGCCAATCTGTGTCAGCTATTGGACAGAACCAGACCGTCCCGCGGACAGGGATCAACGCTGATAAGGCAGACTCCCACTAAAAACCCCAATCACACCAGGCCAATGTCCACACTCACACACGCTCACACACACACTCACACTCTCGCACACTCACACTCACACACACTCACACACACTCACTCACGCATACTCACTCTCACACACACACACACACTCACACACACTCTCGCACACACTCACACTCTCGCACACTCACTCACACACACTCTCACACACACTCACACTGACACACACACTCACTCACACTCACACACACTCTCACACACACTAAAACACTCACTCTCACACACACTCACACTGGCACACACACACTCACACTCACACACACACACTCTCACACACACTCACACTGACACACACACTCACACTCACACACACACACTCTCTCACACACTCTCACACACACACCCTCACACATTCACACTCACTCACACACTCACTCACTCACACACACTCACAAAACCACACCCACACCCACACACTCACTCACACACACTCACTCGCACATGCACAGGCATGCACACTTACACACACTCACACAAACTTACTCACACACTCACTCACACACTCACTCACACTCACTCACACTCACACACTCACACTCACACACACACACTCTCACACACACTCACACACACTCTCACACACACTCACACACTCTCACTCACACACACACTCTCTCACACACTCACGCACACTCTCACACTCACACACACTCTCACACTCACACACTCCAACACACACTCACACACTCACACACACACTCTCGCTCACTCACACACACTCTCACCAACACACTCACACACACATACTCTCACACACTCACACACACTCACACACTCACACACACACTCACATTCTTGCACACTCACACACACACTCACACACACTCACACTCACACACACACTCACACCCACACACTCACTCACACACTCACACACTCACTCACACTCCCACACACACTCACACACACTCACACTCACAGTCACTCACACACACTCAATATTCACCCACACACTCACACACACAGTCACACACACACTCACTAGCACTCAAACATTTGCACAAACACTCACATGCACACAATCACACACACTCACATATTCTTACACTCAGCCACACACTCACACACACACACTCAGAGACACACACACTGACTGGCACTCACTGTCACCACATATCCCACATCACACTTACACACACTCACACACACACTCACACACACTCTTACACACACTCACACTCAGACACTCACACACACACTCACACACACTCACACACACTCTCACACACACGCACATTCACACATTCACACTCACACACACACTCATCACTCACACACACTCACACACACACTCACTCACTCACTCACACACACTCACTCACACACACTCACACACCCACACCCACACACTCACTCACACACATGCTCAGGGATTCACACTTACACACACTCACACAAACTTACTCACACACTCACTCACACTCACACACACTCACTCACACTCACTCACTCACACACTCACTCACACACTCACACTCACTCACACTCTTACACTCATACACACACTCATACACTCAAACATTTGCATACACACTCAAACGTATGCACACTCACACACATTCACACATGCTCACACTCACACACAATTACACTCACACCCTCACACACACACTCACACACTCACACACACTCACACTCACACACACTTACACAGACATTCGCATTCACTCACAGTCACACGCACTCACACACAGACACACACACACTTAATTGCACTCACTCACACACACTCACACTCACAGTCACTCACACACTCTCACATATTCACCCACACACACCCACTAGCACTCAAACATTTGCACAAACACTCACATGCACACAATCACACACACTCACATATTCTCACACTCAGCCACACATACACACACACTCACTCACACACACTCACTCGCACATGCACAGGCATGCACACTTACACACACTCACACAAACTTACTCACACACTCACTCACACACTCACTCACACTCACTCACACTCACACTCACACACACACACTCACACACACTCACACACACTCTCACACACACTCACACACTC